>NC_058132.1:143834066-143978548 GCF_016433145.1 Gracilinanus agilis
GAGAGAGAGAGAGAGAGAGAGAGAGAGAGAGAGAGAGAGAGAGAGAGAGAGAGAGAGAGAGAGAGAGAGAGAGAGAGAGAGAGAGAGAGATATTGATGTCTCAGTCCTCTTGGGCAGCCTTGATAGTCCTTACTCTAGACAAAATGCATGCCCAGCCTCCTACATTCTTAAGTGACTGAGAATGTTCCAGGGCTCCCACACATTTTCAACTATGATAGGAGAGTTTGCAAGATGTTATTTTAAACGCCTTCATCTCTGTCTCTTCAAGAGAAATTAAGAAAGAGAGGCACATTGTGTTCTGAAAAGTTACATGAAGCTCACATCACATTTTTCTGTTCAGATTTCTTGAAATCACTAGCATTTAAATGGCTTCTCTGGCACACACAGGCATGGTCTTATCCCTGGATCAAGGTAAATGACTGCCTGAGGCAGGTTTAGATCCTGTGAAAAATGAGCTGGCAATTCTTACAAGCCTAAATGTGGGCTCTTCTATGTAAAGAGTCCAGCATGTCCTAAGGTCCAGGCCATACTTCACTCTTTGTGAATAGCAGGAATTAAGATCACGTGGAAAGCCTCCTGCCAGTGACCCCTGAGTAGGGAGTGCTAAGTCTCTGAGTAGCGCAGGAATGGTCATTTCTCTCCTAGAGGTTACCTGTTTAAGTATAATGAAGTTTGCATGTAACACGATGAATTTATACATGTATATGAATTTCTACACAATAGTAATAACTGCCATTTATGAAGCCCTTTAGACACATATATTATGTCATTTGATCCTCACAAAATTATAAGCCTCTTTTACCTTCAGCAAAACCTGGATCTCCCTTGATCTCCATTTCTCCATCTGCAAATGGAAATTAATTTTTTTAAATCAAGAAACATTTATTAAATGCCTAGTATGTGTCAGACACTGTGCTAAGCACTGTCCTTGCCTTCAAAGAGCTTACAATCTAATGGGCTATCAGATCTCAGCGATGTTGGTACTCAAGCTGACCTTTGAAGTGCCTTTCTTTCCTTCTCATAACTGAGTCTGCATTTTTACTTTGAGTTCATACGTCCAATTTAGTAGCATTTTTTCATACCAGACTCTTAATTGGGGCTCTCATCCCCATTTTTCAGTATCATTCCTCTTCCTTTTCTTCCTCATCCCCTCCCTTGAGAACTGTGAGATTCCACAGATGACCATCGAGCTGACAATCTCTATTGCGATTTATTATTATTGCATTAACAGAGTCACGGGGTTTATGGCCCAATAACTGAAGGAGTTAGGACCCTAACTCCAGAAGATGGGCCTGCATGCACAATCTCTTTCATTGCAAATGACATCTTGGGGCCACCCACAGGTTTAGAATGAAAACATTTAGCTCTCTCATCAGAATCATCAACTGAATCATCAGATATTATACTTGACCCACAGAGGTCCTTACCTTTTCTCCAAAATGTTACATTCTTAAGAAGATTGTATAGTGTTTTAATCTGTACCTAAATCATTCAGTTCATTTAGCTTTTCTGATGGAAACCTTAATTCCCATAGTGACTTTATTTTACTTCACACATTCTTCCTTCTTTCAGATGATTTCCCTTATTGCCACCCATTTACAGTTTTGGCATAATTTCCTCATTAAGTACTTTGTTGTGGGGGGATAGAGCACTGAACTTGAAGTCAAGACCTCAATTCTAATCCTGATTAGATACTTTCCAGTTTTCTAACTGGAATCCCACAATTCTAGTTTAATAATTTGGTAAGTTACCTCTCAGCTTTGGTTTTTCTCATCAGTAAAATGGAGTATTTATGGCATCTTCCTCATATAGTTAATGAAAAGATGAAAAGAAATAATATATTTAAAATGTTGTACAAGCCTTGAAGCACTTTAGAAAGGTTAGCTATTATTTCTTTCCCACAAAGGGCATTTACTTACATTCTGGCTTTACCATAACTCTTCACTATAGAAGGATGGATGAAAAATAAGGAAGTCTTTAGATACAGATTAGAATCAGAAACCAGGAACTTGGAGCATTCAAGCATTCCTCAGTGTTGGTGTTTCTGGCAAGTTGATAGAACTCCAATCAATCAGCAAGCATTTGTTGCATGACTATTAATTAGGTGCTAGCCTGTAGTGTGAGGGCTTGCTGAGCCCCCTTCAGGGCTGTTCATTCACCTTTGGTATCTTCCTTTCACAAAAGTCTCCAAGAAGTAGTTCCAAGAAGCTGTAGCATTCATGTTGACCACACTCTGGTAGAACTGTCTCAGCACATGGGTTAAACCAGGTTGAAGGTAACCAACACGCTTCAAATGCATTGTTGAATAAGTGGGATGTCTGTCCCAAGAATATGAATACTTCCACCACTGAAATGAGCAAATGAGAACAATCTCCTCCAACAGTCATGAAGATAGTTAAGGCAAGAACTATGGAACCCTTAGAGCTTGGCCAGACAGGAAGGACATCCACTGTATCCAAGGCCATTACCAGTTGTCCTGACTTTTGTCTTACCATTGGAGTTCAGTGATTCTGGAAAAGAGAGTGGGACCAACAATTTTGTACAACTCTGCCTCACTTAAGTCCAATTTCCTGAGCAAATCCAAATTCATTAGTCCTTTTCTGGAAATGATGAACAAATAACAATTAGGGTACTAGGCACTAGGGATAGATATAAATACAAAGTGAAATACTGTCCCTGCCTTCAAGGAGTCTCCAGTTATCACTGACTTTGGTGAAGTATCTCCTCTCTAATGTGAAAGTCCCCATCCTCACCTCACCTGGTTGTAGAATCCATTTTTCTCTCTGTGGTACATTATTGTCCTTCACTTTTGGTCTTGAACAAGGAGATAGATTTTAGCTCTCTATATTCCTAGCAAGACTTTGGTTTCTCTGAGTTCTTAAGAATGATAAATTTCAGGGGCAGCTGGGTAGCTCAGTGGATTGAGAGTCAGGCCTAGAGATGGGAGGTCCTAGGTTCAAAGCCAGCCTCAGACACTTCCCAGCTGTGTGACCCTGGGCAAGTCATTTGACCCCCATTGCCCACCCTTACCACTCTTCCACCAAGAAGCCAATACACAGAAGTTAAGGGTTTAAAAAAAAGAATGATAAATTTCTCAGAATCATCTGGAACAGGGATTGACCAAATACTGTTTTGTGTAGTCCCTGAACTAATTCTTAACTACAATAATTTTATTTTAAAATAGAAGACTATTTATAGCTCAGGGGCCATACAGAAAGAGGCAGAGAGCTATAGTTTGCTACCTCTGCTCTAGAGAGTAGTCAGTACGGTTTGGGAAGAGCTGAAATAGAGTTTGAGACCTGTGTTAGGGATCCCATTCTGCCCTAACCAGCTGTTTGACCTCTGACAACTGAAAAAACAACTGAATAAACTCATCTCTTAAATGATAAGGAATTGGATGAAATTGATCTCTAATATCCCTCCCAGCTCTAATAATAAATAAACCTTCAACATAGCCTTTGGTGCACATAGTTACATTTTAACTTAAAAGTTTACAGTGTGTTGTTTTGGCAGATACTCTTCCCATAAAATCTCAATAAAGATCTTCAAGTAAGCTAGGAACTCTGATGGCACATCATCAAGATAGATCTACTTGAAGGACATTCTGCACTGAAAGTGGACCTATATAGTAATGTATAACTTTGGGGGGAAATGTGCATGCAGTAGATATTTTCAGGTATCATGGCAGGTAGAGGATCATAGATTTCAAACTGGAAAGGATCTTATAGCTATCTGGTACAACACTCTCAATTTATAGATGGAAAAAGAGAATTAAGTGGTTTTCTAGCATTAAATAGCTATTAGATGTCCGAAGCCAGACTTGTACCTAGGTCTTCCTGACTCTTTGTTCAGCACTCCACTATGCCGTGATGTGATTGCCATGGCAAAGGACAATGGTGCTTAAATTGCAATTCTTAAACAGACCATAGACTCATAGATCTACATCTAGAAGTGACTTCAGAGCCATGTAGTCTAGTATTCTGCATATAAAGAACCTGAACACCAGATCATGCACATTATAAATCACATACTACCCAAATGTGTTGATCAATCCATATCCTAGTGCTTGCAAATTGCAAATGCCCCAGATATTCTCCTCACTTCTTCAATGAGTTCAATGACTGGTCCAAAGTTTTTCTCTACCCAAACTCCTGCCCTCATACTGGTTTTTTTTTTAGCTACATAGTGATGCTTATTTAACTTCTCTAACTTCCCAGGTCCTTAGTCTGGTCAGTTGCTATGACCTACTCCACCCCATCTTAGTTATACAAAAAGGTGGTCATATTCTTGTTTTTTACATAATCATGACCTTTCTTTTGTAAACTCTTCCTTTCTATCTTGGAATCAAAACTGTGTATTGGTTCCAAGGCAGAAGAGTGGTAAGGACTAGGCAATGGGGGTTAACTGACTTGCCCAGGGTCATACAGCTAAGGAGTGTCTGAGACCAAATTTGAACCCAGAATCTCCTGTCTCTAGGTCTGGCTCTCATTACAGTGAGCCACTTAAATGTCTCCAATCATGATCTTTTCATATTCCATCCATCCTGTTCTAACCCTGTCCTTTATCCTCATTGTGACCTCCAACACTATGCTCTCCACTCCCAACCTTTAGTTCTTTCTAAGCCATTAACTCATATTGGCTATACTCTACTTCCTACCTTCCCTAGCTCAGTCCATTGGTGAATCAATTCTTTTCTACTGAAACTCCTTGCCCCCTTGTCTAATTGCTAACCATCTGCCTCCTTTCTTTCTCTTCATGTGCTCTTGACTGGAGCTAGAGAAAAAAAAATCAGAAAATTATATTGATTAGGTCCACTATAAATTTAAATTTACTCATCTCAACTATACCTTCACTGTAGTAAAAAAATCTTTTTACACTTCCCTAATTGTTTTGTATTTACAATCACTTTAATGTCTACTCCAAACCTTTTTATTCTTCCTCAGGCCTCCTATAACACCTCCTACCCCACCTTCTCAGATTCTCAGATAAGGGCATTCTTTCAATGAAAAAAATTGAAGCCATTAACAGTTGTTGGGCAAAGGAGTTGTATGGTCAGGCCTATGTTTTAGAAAGATTATTTAGCAACTTTTTGAGAATGAAATAAAGAAGGGAGAGACAGAAAGCAGAGGAAATCATTTTGGAGGCTACTTCAAAAGTACTGGTGAGTCAAAAAAACAATACAATAGTGAGATCTTATTTTTTCTGTACTTTTCAATCTATTACTATGTGAATGAGGTCTACTATAGGATACCATTTGTAAAAGCCTGCCTATTTCCTTCTCATACCATGAAGGATGTCCTCAATTGGTATATAGATTAATCTCATAATAATTTTGGATAGTTGGATGGATAATTGATCATTTCTTTTTCTTTTTAATTTAATTTAAATTAAAAAATTAAAAAATATTTTTAATTAAAAAAATTCCCTTCCATATTAGAATCAATACTGTGTAAGGGCTAGGCAAGGGGGGTTAAGCGACTTGACCAGGGTCACACAGCTAGGAAGTGTCTGAGGGCAGATTTGAACCTAGGACTTCCCCTCTAGATCTGGCTCTTAATACACTGAGCCACCTAGCTTTACCCTAATTTTATTTTTATTGTCATGCACACTTCCATATTGGTCATTGTTGTAAGAATACACTCATATATAAACAAAACCCCAAAATAAAATCATAAATACATTGATGTGAAAGACGACTCCAGCAGTAGATAACATTTCCCATAAGACTTTCAGGATCATCCCAGACCATTGCATTGCTGAGAGTAGCCAAGTTTTCATAAATAATCACTGTACAGCATTACTGTTGGTGTGTACAATGTTTTCCCGGTTCTGCTCATTTTACTTTGTATCAGTTCCTTCAGATCTTTCCAACTTTTCCCGAAATCATCTTGCTTATCATTTTTTATAGTACAATAGTATTCCATCACCCTCAAAATTCTCCTATGTGTTGATTCCCCCTTTAGAAAGTAAAGGTCTTTTGCTATTAGAGTCATATCTCCAGCATTTAGTACAGTGATTGGCACAAAGGAAGTGCTTTATAAATGCTATTCATTCATTCAATCAATTGATATGCAGGGTATCCCAAAAGTCTTACTGCAGTGTTAAATTATTTGGTACATCCTGTATTACAGAGTATGTGGCCTTTAACTTTTGCCTATTCCTGATTTTTAAAAAATGCCGATTATTTTATTGCCATAACTTCCATTATTCTACTTAATTTTCAAAAATACACTAGTATGACAATTTCCTATTCTCAAAAAGGTGTTACTTGGTATTTGAAAATATTCTTGGGCATGCTACTTTATATATACTATGTAATATTTTAAAGGAAAGCAAAATACATTATACATTTCTCCTTATAAAGCAAACCATATTTGGTTGACACAGAAGTTATACAGTCATTTTTAGCAAAACCAAGCCAACAACATGAAGCTGACTTTAAATGGTTTACTGTTCTCCATAACTATAAAGCTTGTAGTTTCCTTTTAAGCAGTCTCTGTTCGGAAACAGCACTTAGTAATTAATCTAGTTTTCCAGGGCATCATGGTAAAATAGTACCAGTGATCTCACACAGTTGAGAAGGTTACATTTTATTTGAACCATTTTCCAAAGCAGTAGACAATCAATCCATTTTCCCACCTGACCCTTATACACAGGCGCTGTGTTTCCCAGGGTTAAAGGGTCATTTCTACCAACCACATAACTGGGATGTAACTGTGTCTCTTTGTGGCTAAGTAAGGGCACAAATCAATTTTATAAAGGATGAAGAGAAAAAAATCTTTTGGGTCTCCAAAATGTTCATCCTTTCTGAATGAAGTGAATGAAGCTCAAATGTGTTGAGGCTGTACCCTTAGCAGCTGCTGCTGGTATCCCACTTACTTTGTGTCACTGGGGAGACTGGTACAATGATGTGTCTATTGTAAAGAAGACTGATATTGGTGGACCAAGTCCTCCCCTGGGCAAACAATTTCCTGCAAGTGAAGTTGAGCTTTAAGAAGGAGTAATTTACCTAAGGATTCCCTCAGTGATGTCACCTCTCTCAAGGGTCTTACCTCGAACACCTACTGTCTCTACACTGCCAGTCGGGTCACTTTGCATCTCAGCACTCTTGAGCAGTGGGGATGAAAGATCCCTGTGGTTTTAGATTGACTTTGCTTTAAGATGTATGTTTAATGTTTAAAATTTATTTAAATTCATGAACTATTTCAGTTTTAATTGTATTTTTATTTATTTTAAAAATATTTACCAATTACTTTTTAAAATTTTATCCTCCCTTTTTTTTAATTTTATTTCCCCCCAATTCCTTATAATAACAATTTTTAACATACATTTTCCAAAGTTTTGAGATCCAAATTGTCTCCCTCTCTCCTTTCCCTACCCTTTTCCTGAGATGGTAAGCAATTTGATCTGGGTTATACATGTATGATCATGCAAAACACATTTCTATATTGGTCATGTTGTGAGAAAATATTCAAATAAAACCAGAAGCCCTAAAATTAAAACACGCACAAGTGAAATAAAATGAAAAATAGTAAGCTTTGATCTGCATTCTGCCTCCATCAGTTCTTTCTCTGGAGGTAGACAGCCTTTTTCGTCATAGGTCCTTCAGAATTGTCTTGAATCATTGTATTGCTGGGAATAGCTAAATCTTTCATACCAATTACATTTTAATGTGTTGCAGGCAGCAGTGGGGAATGTTGTTGGCCACATGTGTCCCTGGGGAATTGTGTTTTTATCACTTCTGACTTCCACAGCTGCTCTAAATTTGTTGTTCAATCATTTCAGTAATGCCTGACTCTTTGTTACCCCATTTGAGATTTTCTTGGCAAAGAAACTATAGAGTGGCTTGCTATTTCCTTCTCCAACTCATTTTTCAGATGAAGAAACTGATGTAAATAGTGTTAAGTGACTTGGCCGGGGTCACACAGCTAATAAGTGGCTGAGGCCAGATTTGAACACAAGATGAGTCTTTCTGACTTCAGACCCTGCTCCAGATCCACTGTACCACCTAGCTGCCCACTGCTCTAAATCCCCTTACCTTTAGTGTAGGTCAGATACATAGAGATAGTTAATTCAAATCTTCATCAGAACTATTCTTGTGGGGGCAGCTGGATAGCTCAGTGGATAACCAGCCTTAGAGATGGGAGGTCCTAGGTTCAAATCTGGCCTCAGACACTTCCCAGCTGTGTGACCCTGGGCAAGTCACTTGACCCCCATTGCCTACCCTTACCACTCTTCTGCCTTGGAACCAATACACAGTACTGACTCCAAGATTGAAGGTAAGAGATTAAAATAAAAAAAAAATTTAAAAAAAAAGAACTACACTTGCAATCCTCTTTCAGTGCTGTAAACATCACATAATGAAAAGCCACTTCATGCAACTATTAGGTATCAAAGAATAATCTTCTAGGGAGAAAATTAATCTCTTTTAGAATTAACAAATTAAAGAATATGAAGACTATGAACATAATTTGACCATCATCATCAAGGGCAGATAAGGTGAAAGCAAGCAATCTTAGCTTGTATCTTGTCTCTGAGTAGTTTCTAAATATGGAAATGGAAGATTTGTCCCCCAGCATTCCCTAACTGTTATGTATTATAAAAGGATGTACGTCATCTTCTTTTAGAGTCTTTGACACATCCTTTCCCTCTTACCGACTCTCCTCCTTCCCTGCCTTCCTCTGTTTATTCATAATGCCATGTTCTTGCTCAAGGTATATTGAAAGGAAAATGGATTTTAAATGAAAGAGCTTTTAACACTCCCAAATATAGGATTATTGGGATAGCTGTTCAGTGGTGATATCTAAACCATGCAAGACTGCAACAAAAGAGATTATTATAAGCTTTTAAATGGCAGAAGTGTGTTTAATCATTTTATGGGAGCTAAAGAAACAAAGGTTTTTAAGCTAACTACTTGGCTAATGTATATACAGTTTCCAATAAAGGCTCTTATTTGGGGAAGATGTGAATATAAATGTCAAAAAGGTGAGAAGTGATGAATCTTGCTTTTAACTGAACACATTTAAATGTACCACCTCCTCCATGTTTTTTAAAGAAAAGTAATATTTATTGCTCTGATCACATAATGTTGTTCTTGTTCAATTGTTCAGCCATATCTGACTCATACTAGCCCATGCAATTCAAGCTAATGGCTTACCTATTCTGTCAGAGTACTGATAAAACATCCCAAGATTGGACTGCTCCAACTCTCTAAAGGTGGTACCTTGCATTCAGTTGTATATCTGTTGGATGGAATTACAAAAACACAGAACCTTGGAGTTGGGAGAGACTTCAGAGGCCCTCTACCTCATTCATGCTGAAAATTTCTTTTATATTAGAAATAAAATAACCTGAATGAAATCAATTTGCTTTTTTTAAGCTTTATGTTGTGATGAAATTGCATAAATATTTTAAGTAAAATTTCACATTTTTAAAAGATATAATAGTTTTTTAAAAAATAATATAGAACAATTTTTATAACAAAAAACTCTGACAATGGTCTAATTTCTCAAATTTATAAGGAACTAAGTCAAATGTGCAAGAAAACAGGACATTTCTCAATTGAAAATGGTCAAGGGATAGGAACAGGCAGTTTTCAGATGAAGAAATCAAAACTATCAATAATCATATGAAAAGGGGGGCAGCTGGGTAGCTCAGTGGATTGAGAGCCAGGCCTAGGGACAGGAGATCCTAGGTTCAAATGTGGCCTCAGACACTACCTAGCTGTGTGACCCTGGGCAAGTCACCTAACACCCATTGCCTAGCCCTTATCACTCCGCTGCATTGGAACCAATACATAGTATTGAATTTGAGACAGACTGTAAGGGTTTTAAAAAATAAAAATAATCACATGAAAAAGTGTCCTCAATCCCTCCAGATTAGAAAATTGCAAATCAAAACAATTTTGAGATACCATCTCATACTTAGCATATTGGCCAATATGACAGTAAAAGAAAATAATGAATGTTAGAGAGGATGTGGCAAAAATTGGGACACTAATACATTGCTGGTGGAGTTGTGAATTGATCCAATTTTTCTTTTTTTTTTTCTTTTTAGAAAAATTTTCCATGGTTACATAATTCATGTTTTTACTTTACCCTTCACCTCCTCAATTCCCCCTCCCCTTGTAGCTAACTCTCATTTCCACTGGTTTTAACATGTGTGGTCAGTCAAGACTTATTTACATATTATTGATAGTTACATTGGTGTGGTCTTTTTGGGTCTATATCCCCAATCATGTCCTCATCAACTCAAGTGTTCAAGCAGTTGTTTCTCTTCTGGGTTTCACAATATGCCATGGGGATAAATTTAGAAGCCTTTCCAATAAGATCAGGTGTGAAACAAGGATGCCCATTATCACCTCTATTATTTAACATTGTACCAGAAACACTAGCAGTAGCAATTAGAGAAGAAAAAGAAATTGAAGGTATCAAAATAGGCAATGAGGAGACTAAGCTATCACTCTTTGCAGATGATATGATGGGCTACTTAAAAAATCCTAGAGAATCAACTAAGAAGCTTGTAGAAATAATCAACAACTTTAGCGAAGTTGCAGGATACAAAATTAATGCACATAAATCATCAGCATTTCTATACATTTCCAACACATTAGAGCAGCAAGAGGTAGAAAGAGAAACACCATTTAAAATCACCCTAGACAATATAAAATACTTAGGAATCTATCTACCAAAACAAACACAGCAATTATATGAAAACAACTACAAAACACTTTCCAAACGATTAAAACTAGATCTAAACAATTGGAAAAACATTGATTACTCATGGGTAGGATGAGCTAACATAATAAAAATGACCATTCTACCCAAATTAATTTACTTATTTAGTGCCATACCTATCAAGCTACCAAAAAACTTTTTTACTGAATTAGAAAAAAACTATAACAAAGTTTATTTGGAAGAACAAAAGATCAAGAATATCAAGGGAAATAATAAAAAAATGAAGGAAGGTGACTTAGCAGTACCAGATATTAAGCTATACAATAAAGCAGCAGTCATCAAAACAATATGGTACTGGCTAAGAGATAGAAGGGAGGATCAGTGGAATAGACTTGGGGTAAGTGAAGTCAGCAAAACAGTGTATGATAAACCCAAAGAACCCAACTTTTGGGACAAAAATCCACTATTTGACAAAAACTGCTGGGAAAATTGGAAAACAATATGGGAGAAATTAGGTTTAGATCAACATCTGACACCCTATACCAAGATAAATTCAGAATGGGTGAATGACTTGAATATAAAGAAGGAAACTGTAAGTAAATTAGGTGAACACAGAATAGTATACTTGTCAGATCTCTGGGAAAGGAAAGATTTTAAAACCAAGCAAGAGTTAAAAAAAATTACAAAATGTAAAATAAATAATTTTGATTATATTAAATTAAAAAGGGTTTGATCCAATTTTTCTGAAAGGCAATTTGGAATTATGCCCAAAGGGCTTTAAAAGAATACCTGCCCTTTGATTCAGCAATACCACAACTAGGTTTGTACCCCAAAGAGATAATTTTTAAAAATAGTTGTACAAAAATATTTATAGCCGTGTTCTTTGTGGTGGCAAAAAATTGGAAAATGAGGGGGTGTCCCTCGATTGGGGAAGGCTGAACAAATTGTGGTATCCGATGGTGATCGAATACTATTGTGCTAGAAGGAATGATGATCTGGAGAATTTCTATGTGAACTGGAAAGACCTCCATGAGCTGATGCAGAGCAAAATGAGAGAACCAGGAGAATATTGTACACAGAAAGTGAAACATTGTGGGATGATCAAGTGTAATCTACTTTGCTGCTAGTAGCAAAGCAATGATCCAGAACAATCCCAAGGAATTTATGAGAAAGAATGCTATCCACATCAAGAGAAAGAATAGTGGGAGCAGAAACAGAGAAGAACAACATATGATTTATCCCTTGTTTATATGGGTATATGATTGGAGATTTTGGTTTTAAAAGACTACTCTATTACAAAAATGTTACTATCCCCCATTATGATGCTAAACACCTATGGTGGGCATACATCTTCTTTGTTTTATAACTTACTTGATATTATTCATCAGAAGCCCATAAAACATTATCTCTGTTGCTCATCATCTTTCAAGGAATCTTAGATAAATTGTAACTTAATCAGGAGAGGCAACTTGGAGGAGAGCCATTATGGTACAATGTTCATCTACCATTTCATAGTTGATAGAAATGAATGCAGTGGAATTTTTTAGTCTTTACACATTTCCTTGAAATATAAGAACATAAGGATGTGTTTTGCTATAGAATATAAGTGAGGAGGTGCAGTGGATAGAGGGCTTAGGCTGGAGTTAGGAAGACATATTCTTGAATTCAAATCAGGCCTCAGATCTTTACAGCTATTGGCCCTGGATAAGTCATTTAATTCTGTTTGCCTCAGTTTCCTCATCTATAAAATGAGCTGAAGAGAGAAATAGCAAAATACACCAATATCTTTGCCAAGAAAACCCTAAACGGGTTACAATAAGACATAGAAAAAATGATTGAATAAAACCACTTTGCAAAAGCCTGCTTGCTCCCTTTTCATACCTTTACTAAGGATGTCTTTGATGCATGTGTAAATTATTTTTGTAAATATTTTTTTCAAGGCGGGATGTAGGCATATGGATTAGTAGGTTTTAAAAATATTTTCAAGATCACCTATTTTCAGTAATAACAAAGTCTTTTATTTTTACCATTCTGTTTATATAGTCTCTTCTTTCAGGTGTATTGAAAATCAGTCTGTCAGTACCCTTAAAACTGTGTCACCTCCAGCACCAAACTTCTTTGTGTTTACCTAGCATTTCCAACACTTTTCCTTTAGAGCCTCTGCTGCTTCCTCATTATTGCCCTTCCTCATTCATCACTGGGAAGCATGACATTAGAGTCCATATGTGATGACTACACAGTGCCTAAAGGAAAAAAATAGCTTGTAAAAATATTGATAGGTGGTTTCCATTTTCTGTGGAAGTTTCTAATTTAAATAAGGAAGCTTCTTTCAAGTTTTGTAGTGATAGACTTTCAGGATATAGAATCCTAGAATTTTGGAATTCAAAGGAAACCTCAGGGGCTATCTAGCTCAACTCATACCTGTAAAAAAATCCACTTTACTGCATACCCAACAGGTGATCATCCAGCTTTTCCTTGAAGTTTTCCAGTGAAGGGAAATCTATACCTCCTGGGGCAGGCAATCAGTCACTCCGTAAGCTTTTATTAAGCATTTACTGTGTGCTAAATATTGTGCTAAAATCTAGGGATACGAAGAAAAGTAAAACTCACCCCCAACTCTCAAGGAACTCATAGTATAATGGGAGAGACAATATGTAAACAATCATATACAAACAAGCTATTTCAGGATAAGCTAGAGATATACATAGAGGGAAGGGACTAGAATTAAAGGGGATTGGGAAAAGCTTCTTGTAGAAGATGGGTCTTCAGTTAGGGCTTGAAAAGAAAGCCAGGAGCTGGAGATGGTGAGGTCGGGAAGGTCCAGACATGGGGGACAGGCAGTGAAAACTCTCAGAATCAAGAGATGGAGTGTCTTGTTTGTGGAACAACCAGGAGGTCAGTGTCACTGGATCATTCATTCAAGATCATGACTGTTAAAAAAATTTTCCTTACGTCAAACACAAGTTTGCCTCTTTATAATTTCTGCCCATTGTATCTTATTCTGTTTTCTAGAACCAACATCTCTTTCAACTAACAGACTTCAATTAGTTGTATATACCTGCCATTCCCACATCTCCCAAATCTCTTCTCGAAATAGAACATCTCTAGTTTGTTCAACTCATGCTCATATAGTTTCAATTCAAGGCCTCCACCATCCAATCCCCCGAAGTAAAAACAATACTCCACATAACTGATCAGGACAGAATATAATGAGACTAATGAGCACCTCCCATTTCTGGAAGCTATGCCACTCAGCCTAAGATTATATTAGTTTTCAAGGGTGTCATATCCCACCATTAACTCTATTTTTTTTAACCTTATTTCCTGCCGTAGAAAGGATGCTGTATATTGGTCCCAAGGTAGGAGAGTGATAAGGCCTAGGCTACGAGGGTTAAGTGGCTTGACCAGGATCACACAGCTAGGAAGTGCCTGTGGTCAGATTTGAACCCAGGATCTCCCATCTTTAGGTCTGCCTCTCTATCCACTGAGCCACCTAGCTGCCTCCTACCATTAACTCATATTTTATTCCTCCAAACTTGCCAGATCTTTTTCAGGTGACTAGCATTCTACACCTTATATTTGCAGAGGTGATTTATTGAGTAAATTCCAAAAGACTTTACATTTGCTCTGATTTAATTCCTTTTTAAATTTCATTTCTTTGAGAGATAAGGAAAATATCTGTACAAAAATATTTATAGACAAGTTCTTTTAGTGGCAAAAAATTGGAAAATGAGAGGTTGTCCATCAATTGGGGAATTGCTGAAAAAATTGTGGTATCTGATGGTGATGGAACACTATTATGCTAAAAGGAATGATGAACTGGAGGAATTCCTTGTGAACTGGAACAACATCCAGGAATTGATGCAGAGCAAAAGGGGCAGAACGAGGAGAACATTGTACACAGAGACTGATATATCATGGCCAGTCGATTGTCACAGAGTTTTCTACTAGGAGCAATGCAATGACCGAGGACAATCCAGAGAAACTTGAGAAAGAACACTATCCACATCCAGAGAAAGAACTGTGGGAGCAGAAGTACAGAAGAAAAACATATGATCAATCACATGGTTCGATGGATTTTGACTTTAAATGATCACTCTATTGCAAATATTAATAACATAGAAATAGGCTTTGAACAATGATACATATATAACCCAGCAGGGAGGGCAGAAGGGAGGGAAAGAACATGAATTGTGTAACCATGGAGAAATAGTCTAAATAAATATAAATTTTTAATGTTAGAAATAAATAAATAAATTTTATCTCTTTGAATTGGATTGTTTGCCAAACTTCTTATGAGGTCATTTTTTTCCCACTCCTCTTTTTTTTTTTTTTTTTTTTTTTGGTATTTTATGAGATAATGTCACTCAAAATCTCATACCATCTCTCTCCATAAGATTTTTTTTTAATTTTTTTTAATTTTAAACCCTTAACTTCTGTGTATTGACTTATAGGTGGAAGATTGGTAAGGGTAGGCAATGGGGGTCAAGTGACTTGCCCAGGGTCACACAGCTGGGAAGTGTCTGAGGCCGGATTTGAACCTAGGACCTCCTGTCTCTAGGCCTGGCTCTCAATCCACTGAGCTACCCAGCTGCCCTCTCCATAAGATTTTGACAGTAATTTATATTCTAAACCGCCTTTCCACTTGGCTGCTCTCATACCTTTATAATCCACACAACTATTCTCTTTCTAGTCAATTCTTGGTCCAGTCCATTGTCCTCTGTACTGTCTGTACATGATATGTATAGAAATACAACTTTGTAATTGTATTAATATAACCCATGTGTATGTCTAGGTAGGTGAACCCTCAAATATTTTACTTCTTCTGTAGTTATTTTGAATAGAATTTTTCTCCCTCTTTCTGCTGGAATTTGGTGGTAGTCATATGTAGAAAAGCTAGATAATTTATGAGAGAAATCCACTCATTTTACAGATGAAGAAATAGATGTTCAGATGGGTTAAATGTCTTGCCTAAATGATTTACCATAGCTAGTTAATGACAGAACCAAAACCAGAAACTATATCAGTTTCTCTCTTGTTGTCATATATTATCTCTATGTAGATAGGGCTATGTTTTCTAATAGTTGGAATAATTTTGGTGAAGGGGAAAATTAAATTTATAATTCTTCTCAAAAGCAAAGAAACAAAGAAAACCTTTCTTTCCACTTCCACAATTGGCTCCTTCAGATCTTAAAATTTGGGCATCAAGAAGAAACTGTACTCAGTTTACACATCTGTCAGAAAAAAAAATAATAAGGAAAGTGTTGGAGCAGAGGCATGGAATCGACTAATTGATTCCCAAGAGAAAAATATACATTATACCCCAAGCTGACCCCACTTTTTAACAGTGCTGTGTGTATTAGAAAGCGAGTGAATATACTATATTATTATCACATTAATCACTATCATAATAATAATAATTACTTGTTGTTACCAGAAATTACAGAAAGATCATCCTGATGGAGTCTGGACTTAAAAAAATGTTTTATCTTTATTCTATTTTAATAGCTAATTTCCACCTAGGAGTCTGGACTTGTTAAGTAAATTATTTGGTGAAGTGATAGAAGCTACAACATATCACATGGCAGGCTGTAGAAACTTAGCATCAACCAGATATTTACAAAGACCTGCTAGAATGACGCATCAAAAGGGCACTTGATTTTCTAAACTAACAAATGACAAAACCTCTTATTATAGCTCTAAATGCCAAATTATCCTTGATAATTCAACTAATAAATTGCACTGAAACCATACTACCCTTACAGATGGCACTATTGCCAGTTCCTAACATTGATTAATTTGTACTAAACATAATTTGATGCGAATCAGAATTGTCAAACCTGATGACCCAACAAGATCGCATTGGCTTTTGATAATAAAATCCATATCAAGAAGTTTTTTGTTGGGACAAATTTTTCATCTTCCATGATCCCATCAACCTTAGTACTTCACCCCATCCCTTCCCTCTGACTCTCTGACTGAAGTATAAAATCACAAACTCAAAAGCCTCCTTTAAAGGGGGAACTCAGTTCAAAACATTTCCTTCTTTTTCACCTGGCTGTACTAGTCTGGGATATGACTTCTCCACCATGACTCCTATCAGGTTCCTCCCTCTTCTAACCTCCACTTTTCAGCTTCCTTTTGTGTGCTATCTTTCCCCATTAGATTATAAACTCCTTGAGGGCAGAATCTGTCTTTTATTTTTCATATTTGTATCCCCAGTGCTTAGCACAGGTGCTTAATAAATGTTTATTGATTGAGAGTCAGACCTAGAGATGGGAGATCCTGGGTTCAAATCTGGTCTCAGACACTTCCTATCTGTGTGACTCTGATCAAGTCATTTAACCCCCATAAACTAGCTCTTGCTGCTCTTCTGTCTTGGAGCCAATACACAGTATCAATTCTAAAATGGAAGATAGGGGGAAGCTGGGTGGCTCAGTGGATTGAGAGTCAGGCCCAGAAATAGGAGGTCCTAGGTTTAAATCTAGCCTCAGACATTTCCTAGCTGTGTGACCCTGGGTAAGTCACTTAACCCCCATTCCCTAACCCTTACCACTCTTCTGCCTTGGAACTAATACATAGTATTGATTCTAAGATGAAAGGTGGGGTTTTTTTTTAAATAAAATAAAGTAAAATGGAAGGTAAAGATGTAAATAAATAAACAAACAATTAAATAAATAAATGATTATTGACTATAGTCCACAAAGCATTAAGTATGAAAGACTAATAGCAAGATAAAAACTTATCTTTGAGCCTCTGCTATCTCCCATCCAAAGGGATAAGACAAATAATACTGATGATGATAGTAATACTTATAAATTTTATTAATAATAACATAATAAGGCTCCCAGAATGCTTTTCTCTGGGCAGTCCTATGAGGCAGGCTCTTGGTAGTACTACCCCACAGGTGCCTCTCAAATGCAATGGAAGCCACTTTTCTTCACCACATCCTTGGTCAACTCTTATAGATGTCTCTTATTTTAATGTAAAACAACAAGGGTCCTTGTCATAGTTTTTGCCTTAATTGAAAAAATGCTGAACTTTGAATCATAATCCCTGGCTTTCAAGCCTGGCTCCTAAATTTGCTAGCTGTATATTCATGGGCAAGTCATCTGACCTCTCTGCCTCAGTTTACTGACTTGAAATTTGGTGATAATGATACTTGGACTTTCAGCTTCACAAGAATATTATAGCTAGCTTTCTAACACTATTAGCCCTTATTTTATAGCACTCTCTGAGGGAGGCCCTATAAGGATTCTTATCCCCATTTTTTCAGATAAAGACATGGAGAATCAGAGTTAAGATTAAATATCTTGTCCACAGTCATTCAGCTAGTAAGTGGTAAGAGTTGAGACTTGAACCCAAGTCAAGGTTCAGTGCTCTCTTTCCTCTATATTGAACTAGTTCCTCTATATTGAACTCAAATGAAAACATTTCTTAAGCATTTCATAAACCTTAAAAAGGCCTATAAATGTTAACTATTATTAGTTGAATAGTTCAGTGGATAGAGCAGCAGACTAGAATCAGAAAGCTCTGAGTTCAATCCTAGCCTCCAAATTTTAATAATTGTATAACCTTGGGCAAGTCACTTATCTTCCACCTGCCTCCATTTCCTCATCCATATAACGGGGATGATAATAACTCCTACCTCCCAGGATTGTTGGGAGTGTCAAACTAGGTGCTGCAGTAGATAGTGTGGGCCATGGACTCACAATGACCTGAGTTCAAATTCAGTTTCAGATGTTTCTTATCTGGATGACTCTGGACAAGTCACTTAACCCCTATTTGCCTCAGTTTCCTCATCTGTAAAATGAGCTGAAGAAGGAAATGGCAAACCACTCCAGTATCTGCCAAGAAAACCCCAAATGGAGTTGAAAAACGAAATCAAATTAGATCATGTTGATAAAGAACTTTGCAAAACTTAAAGCACCATAGAAATGCTCTTTTTATTTTATTGTTAATAATTCTTTGTACTTGAGAGGTGATTATGAAATTTGGCCTGAGCTCCCAGGGTTTCACTTTGAGAAGAGGGAGCAGAGAGAGAGGGGGATTAACATTTATAAAGCACCTACTATGTGCCAGGTACTATTTAGAACTTTATAAATACTTCCCTATTTGATCTTCATCACAAATCTCCAGGAGGGGTAAATGCTGTTATTTTCCCCATTTTTCAGATGAGAAAACTGGCTAAGGGAGGTTAAAGTTCTGAGTCTAGACCCAGTGCTCCTTCCACTGTGTCAATAGCTGCCTCCTAGAAAAGTCTTCAATTTAAAGAGCCCATCAATGCCCGTATTTCCAGAGATCATTCTCTGTTTTGCTCTCCCTCTGTTTTGCACAGCTTCCTGAATCCTTATTTCTGTGTTGTTTCAGTCAATCCAGCAGTAGAGGAAGTAATGAATGCTGCAATCCACCTGTGTCCACTGCCAGATTTCTCCCCAAACAATCCCACTTCCCTCATTTATTAGCCTGGAGGAGTCGAGCTGCCTTTCTTAGGGCTGACTTCAGCAAATTGCTGTGATTACTTGCTTATTTTCCTCAACCTTTTTTGCTTTCAATGGCCTTAATATAGACTTGCTATATTAGAGAGCACACAGGAAGTGCACCTCCTTCTTAAGAACACATCCTGTCTCAGCACTTTTGCTGGGTGTTATTTCTATTGCATGATTTTACTCAGAAAATCCCCAGGCAGGCAGACTTGGTGAAGGGAAGGTAACGCAAAGTAGATTCTTTCCATAGAAACCCAACAAGTTAGAAACTAAGGCTCCTTTGTCTAGTACTGCTGGACAAATAAGCCCCAAGTGGCGGTAGAGTGTGGTGTAGAGGAGGGACCTGGTACAAATGAAGAGAGTCCCAAATTATGACTGGCCTGCTGTCTTACCAGCTCAATAAAATTTCTATAGCCTTCCCGTTTTTTAGCAGTGTTGTAGCTAAATTGTTTTGTTGTTGTTGTTGCTTTTTAAAAATCAGGGAGCCAGAGATCCTGATATACATCAGTGATTTGGGTCAAAGTTTCTGGTTTTTATTAAATAAACTTTTAAAAATCAAATTTATTTTCTTTTATTTCTAAAATTTGTGTTCTTTCTTTGTGATTTTATTTTGTTATTTAATAAAAAACTATTTTATTAAATTACTTTTTAATTAAAGAAATGTATTGTTCAGTCATTTTTCAGTAGTGTTTGACTCTTTGTGGTCCCATTTTGGGTTTTCTTGTCAAAGATGTTGGAGTGGTTGGCCATTTCCTTCTCCAGCTCATTTTACAGAGAAAGAAACTGAGGCAAAGAGAGTTAAGTGACCTTCCCAGGGTCACATAACTAATAATTTGTCTTCCTGACCCCAGCCAGTCCTGGCTCTCTATCCACTGAGTCACCTAGGTGCCCAAATAATAAGTCACTATTAAAATAATTAACATACCATTTTTTCCCCTCACAAATCATATTTATTACTAGTTTCTAGGCCTGTTGGGCTCTGAATGATTACCTAACTGATTTGGTTTAAAATGAATGATGCTCATTTGATAGCTTTATTACCTCCAGACTTACATTCTTGGTGCTTGATATCTGACTATAATTTTTGCCTATAGGTGATTCATATTTGCTGATAGTTTTAATCCAAATGAATCATTTTTATGGTGTCAAATGTACTGCTATAAAAAATATAAGTGTAGTTTCCCACTAAGTAGTTGGAGTTAAAGAATGGAATTAATCAATTTGCTCATTTAATAAAAACTTTCTTTAAGAAAAAATGAGAAATAGTGGGTGTGGTGGATAGAGGTCCAGCCTTAGCCTTAGGAAAATCTGGGTTCAAGGCCTGCCTCTGACACATAGTTGCTGAGTGACTATGGGCGAATCACTAACTTCTCACTGCCCCAGGCAACTCTCTGTGACTATAAGTTATAGAGAAGTTGCTGATCTATGTCATTAAAGAGTATTTCCACTCTAGGAATTCCCTTCATGTCCACATTCAGAGTTCCATACATGGATAAAAACATATCTAGAGAAAAAAATGAGATTCAAGGGACTCATAGCATGCTATCTAAGTTCAAGTTGGAGTTAAAAGATAATTGAGAGACATTCAATATCACATTCAATAACAAGATGAATTTCATTGAGTCCTGCTAAGCCTTGAGTATGTTCCTCTCTCCTTGTTTCTCTGAACAAACTTTAGCTTATCTACTAGATTTAATGTTTTCTTCTTAATTCTTTTCTTCTTTGATCTTTCTTCAGCATTTGTCACTGTCCTGTTGGCTATTATTGGTTTCTGTAACATTAGTCCCTCCTCCTTCTCCCTTTCTGAATGCTCCTTCTCAGTCTCCTTTACTGAATTATTATTCATCTGTTCCTTAAGCTTGCATCCAAGCAAGCACTCCAAGGCTGTGTCCAGGATTATCTTCCCTTCTTTCTCAAATGTCCGTCTTTTGGTGATCTCATCTACTCTCAATAGTTTAATTATCAACTCTGAAAAATACTCCAAAATCTATATATTCAGTACTAACCTGTCCATTGAATTCCAACCTGATTCCACCACCTGCCTGATGACATTTCCTCCTAGATATCCTATGGGTATCTCAAAACAAAATCCATTATTTCCCCCAATAAACCTATGCCTCCCTGTGTCTTCATTTTCATTGAAATTACTATTATCCCTTCATTAACTCAAGCTTGTGCTCTAATGCTGTATCTTTTACACCTATCTCCTGCACTTAAAAGATACTGCTACTCTCATAATTCAAGGCCCTTACTTCTTGCCTGGACAATTGTTATAAATTCCTAACCAGTCTCCCTGCTCCCACTTTTCTCCCTTCTCCGATTCACTCCACATAGTTGCCAAGATAATTATATAAGGTACAAGTCTGATCGTGTCTCTCCCCTATTCAAAAATCTTCAGTGGGTTCTCATTGTCTTTAGGAAAGAATAAAATACAAACTCTTCAAACTGGTGTTTAAGGCTCTCCACAGTCTGATATCTACTTATGGTTTCAATCTTATTTTATACTATCCCCTTTCACAAACCCCATACAGTAGCAAAGCTAAACTAGGAAATTCCTAAATTTGACATTTTGTCCCTTGCATCTATGCATTTGCACAAGCTATACTCCAGACGTGGAATAAGATACTAGTTCTTCTCTGCCTCTTATAAGCCTTGACTTCTTTTAAGGGTCAGAAAAATTACTGTCTCTTCTCTATGCTTCCCCTCTCCCTTTCTCATGCAAATCAAGAACTAGCCCCTGAATCCACCTTGTCATCTGACTCTCCTGTTGTCCACATCTTCACACAACTCCTTTAGAGTCGACTTTTCCATCCCCTCCCCAGTCTTTTTTAAAATTTTATTTTTATTATCATGCAAAACATACTTCCATATTGATCACTCATACACTCATACATAACTAAAACCCCAACACAAAACTACAACTGATGTGAAAGATGACACCACCAGTTCTTTCTCTGGAGGTGGAGAGCAATCCCTTGTCATAAACTGTCCCACATCATTGCATTGCTTAAAGTAGCCAAGTTTTCACAATTGATCGACATACTATATTACTGTTATTGTGTACAATGTTCTCCCAGTTTTGCTTATTTTGCTCTGCAGTATTTCCTAAAGATCTTTCCAGCTTTTTCTGAAACCATCTTGCTTATCATTTTTCATAGCACAATAATATTCCATCACCAACAACCACAATTTGTTCAGCCACTCCCCAACTGATGGACTTCCCCTCATATTCCAATTCTTTGCCACTACAAAAAGAGCTGCTATAAATATTTTGGTACAAGTAGTCCTTTCCCTTTTTTATTTCCCCAAGACTTTATTTTCCTCTTCTCTTCTTTCCTGCCTGCCCAGACCTTCAATGGCTCAAGTTAGAGTATCTTGGTTCTCAGTCTTGTGAATCACCTTTCAACTTATGATATTTCTTTTAAAACTTAGCAAACTCCCCCTTTTCTTTTTTAGTTATAAATCCAATGGTCCTGATTTAGTTATCCCATTGTTTTCAAACAGTTTTTTGATTGACTTGTTGAGTTCTAACCTCTTACCTCTTAAGCCTTTAAAACAGTTTCCTGCAAAGAACCACATGGCCTTCAGGCATGGTTGTTTCTTAACCCTCGAAATGGTCCCCATAACTTTTCTGTCTTATAAAATTGTTTCTTCACATTCATATTTTCTATATTCTCAGAAAATAAATATTCTTTCAGCCATGAAAGTGGACATCACTTCACATTTCACAGTCACAAGCCTTTTGAATTTGAGCAAAAGTCCACTTTTTGCCCGTTTGTACAGCCAGACTGGCCACATCCCATATGAAAATTGTTTCTTCGCACATGGATTTTAAACAATTTTTATTAAACAGAAATTTCTTTTCCACCCCTTTGGCCACCAAAATGTTCACCTCTGAAAGGGATATTCTCTTACGTTCCTCATAATTTCTTTATTATAAAGTAATTTTCTAGTTTTTTTAAGCAGCCAAATAAGTCATCTTTTAAAGGAATAGTACCCTACCCTTCTATTGTATTTATTTGTGTTTATGTTCTATCTGCTCTGTAGAATGTCAGTTCTAGATGAGGCATATATCCCATCCTAATTGGAAATTTTCATTCCTGAAATTGCATAGTTCATTGTGATCAGAGAACTAACCTCAGCCTGAAATTGGTGCCCAGGCTATGCTCTCTGGGGTCCAGTAAGTTTTGAGGAAGAGCTGAGGTCTGCTCTCTTTCCTCCCGCATTGAAGAACACTTTGAGACGGATATGGAATCATAGTCATATCCTACCTGTTGCAGCAGCACCACTATCCCTATACTTCCCCCTCCTCTCATCATCTTATCATGGGCCCAGCTCTACTAGACTGCACTCCCACTTTCATTTTTAGAAGACTAGAAATGCTTCCAGAAAACCCTTTAGTTTCCTCTTCGGGAACAAAGCCCTCGTCACCCACAGCCTAGTTTTGACCGTGTATACATGATATAATTAGAAAGAAATTTGAGTGTACTCTGCATGCAATCTCATACAGGGTGGTATAGACTGAATATATGAGTGATGAAGGAATTCAGATGACTAGAAGATAATTGTGGGGTGAGGCTAGTCAGTAAAGGTTTCATTAAGTAGGCAGGTTTGGAGCTGGGCTTCGTCAAAGAAAGTATGTAAGAGGAATAGAGAGAAGATCATTTCAACTCACAAAAGCACTATTGAAGGTCATTTTGAGATGAATCACTTGGTAAAGAATCATTTTTCAAAATATCACTTTGATAAAGTTTAAGAGGCTTTTTTTGTATTGATTCGATTGAAAATGAGGAACATTTGTATTTGCTAATCCTGTAGTAAATACACTTTCCTTAATTCTTTTAAGGATTCTTTCTTAGATACAAACGCTTGTGTACCCTGAGCAAACATCTGCTTACACATAAATATTGAATGAGGAATGTGGACAGAATTCATTCACTTAACAAATCTGTAATGAACATTTGCTATGTAGAAGGCATGATACTCAGTGATGAATAAAGCAAATATGAATACCAATGGAAGATTAATAAAACACATTCTTTCATAAAATTGAGGCAGGCACTATGGAACATCTAAATAGGGAATAAGTTACAGTGGAATACTAGTCCTTGGAGTAAGCGGATCTAGGTTCAAGTCCCACCTTTGATGCTTACTATCAGTGGGAATTTGGATGTCATTTCATATCACCTGGCCTGTTTCCTCATCCATAAAATGAGACGGCTGGGCTACATGGTTTCTGAAAGTTCCTTCCAGCTCCAGGTCTACCTTTAGCATTGTGGGAGTCATTAAGGCAAAATAACTGCCTTCAAGGAAATTATGGGCAATTTGGAGAGACAAAAGAAGCATTTCAATAGTACCCATCTTACTTCTTGGTATAGTGGTGACTCCTGGTCTACAAAGAGTATACAAGTATAGTGGGAGCCCTGGCAGATTCTACCATCCTGAGTACAGAGAAGGCCATCACCCACAAACTGGCTACCAGTAATGAAATTTTTGGTCATGATCCCACAAGTATAGTACTTAATAAATAATATAAGGGGCAGCTGGGTGGCTCAGTGGACTGAGAGTCAGGCCCAGACACAGGAGGTCCTGGGTTCAAATCTGGCCTCAGACACTTCCTAGCTGTGTGACCCTGTGTAACCCCCATTGCCTAGCCCTTACCACTCTTCTGCCTTAGAACCAATACTCAGTATTGATTCCAAGATGGAAGGTAAGGGTTTTTTTTTAAATTTTAATAGATAATATAAATAAATTTTTGTTGAATGAAAATACTATATATGTAAATGTCAAAATGAGTACTACCAAGAGGTAGAAAGAACACTAGATATTCAAGAGATATGAACTCTGATTTTTAAAATTAATTCAAGAATGTATTATGTGAATACTATGAATGCAGCACTATGGTAGGTTTTAGAAGACAAAAATTCAACAGTCCTTGTCCTCTAGGAACTTATATCTTTGGAGAAGAGCAACACATACTCAGATAAATAAATAGTAAATCTATACAGAATAAATAAAAAGCAAATTGACTGATGGAAGGTGGGGAGAAGGAGAGACCTTAGCCAATGAGGGAATTAGGATAAGCCCACTCAGTGTAGGTGGCAGCAGCTGAGATGAGCCTCGAAAGAAAATGAGGATCCTAAAACTTATGGAAGGAGGCAGTTTTCCTATACAAATAGATGGAAATGGGATATGGAATGTCACATACAAGGAATAATAATTTAGGTCAGATTGTCTAGCCTGTTGCAGATGGAATATGACTGTGAAGGGCTTTAAATGTCAAACCGAGAAGTTTTTATTTTATCATAGAGGCAATAGGGATCCATTGGAGTTTCTTGAGCAAGAGTGCCGTCATGATCAGAATTGTACATTGAGAATATCAGTATGTGGGGAATCTGGGTAGCTCAGTGGATTGAGAGCCAGGTCTACAGATGGGAAGTCCTGGGTTCAAATCTGGCCTCAGTCACTTTCCCAGCTGTGTGACCCTGGGCAAGTCACTTGACCCCTGTTGTCTATCCTTACCACTCTTCTGCCTTGGAGCCAATACACAGTATTGACTCCAAAATGGAAGGTAAGGGCTTAAAAAAAAAAAGAATATAGGTATGGCAACCTTACTTATGCTTACCTTGGCCAACAGGCTTCAATAATCTGAAGTTAAGTTTTCTCATTTATTATTACAAATACAAATTATTTCACTTTTTAAAGTGGTGGAAGAATCAGGAAAGATTGTCCAGTTTCTTTTCATTCCTTCCATTTGTGTTCTTGAAATACCATGTGTGCTAGATGACTGAATATTTAGTTCCCTTCTGTACCTCTACCCACTGGCTGATAGAATATACAGAACAAATACCCACATTGTGTTTCTGTGGGTCTAAGAAAGAAGAAGAAATCCAATAATTGTTTGTTTCCAGTATAGATCTCTGGGACCAGCCTGGCTTAATTGGCTTCCACTCCAAAGCAAGTTCAAGGTTAAGGTCAGGTACGCTTAACAGGGATCCCAGGTTGCAGGCATAGAACTAAGAACATGTTTTAAGTCATTGGAATAACAGTTAATCTTGTCTGAGAAAAAGCAACAAAGGGAAAATCATGTTCCTCGGATCATTAGAAGTGAGAGATAAGACAGATCAAGTGAGCTTGAACAAATGTGGGAACGTGGTCAGAGAAACCTGTCGCTAGGCTGATGTCTGTGGACCCTGCTCAGCATTTTGGGAATTGGCCGATAGGATTTTGGTTGCATTTCCTCTCTGAAAACTATATTTCTGGGAACATTCAGATTAAGTTCAAGCCTGAGGAGGAGATAAGGCAGCAGAAAGGGACAATGAATTCACGCTTTTCAGAGCAGCTAAGGAGAATAAGCAAAGCTTTTAAAAATATATATCAGGAGAAGGAAATACTAGAAAAGAGGTAGTTGTATTCAGTAAAGGAGGAGAGTGAAATATGAGGATTGTCAAAATGGCTGAGATACTGATGAGCTTCTTTGAAGTTACCCTTTATCAAGAAAAATAAGAAAGAGCTGCCTGCTACAAGAAAGGCAGGAGACTTCATAGGATTTCGGGATGGAAAAGACTTTCGAAATCTTGTAATCCAACCCATTCATTGTACAGATGAAGAAACTGAGGCTGAGTTTCTACTGGGGTAATTTAGGCATCAGTGTTCTGTGATGGACAAAAACAATAGGTTTGAAGAAGTAATAATATAAGCCTATAGAGAAATAAGAATAATAGAGCTAACATTTACATAGTGCTTACTATATGCCGGGCAGTATGCCGAATGCTTTATAATTACTATCTCATTTAATTTTTGTAACAACCTTGAGAGGTAGGTGCCATTTTTTAAAAAACCAAAAAACCTTACAGTAACAACCCTAAGACAGAAAGATAAGAGCTAGGCAAATAGGGTTGAGTGACTTGCCTAGGGTCACACAGCTAGGAAGTGTCTAAAGTCAGATCTGAACCCACATCCTCCCAACTCTAGGTCTGGCACTCTATCTACTAAGCCACCTAGTTGCCCAGATGTCATTTTAAAGATAAGGAAACTGAAGCAAGGAGCAGTTAAGTGACTTGACCAGGGTCACGTGGCTAGTTTGTATCTGACACTGAATTTGAATTCAGATTTTATTGACTCCAGGATCTGTGTTCTATCTAGTGTGCCACCTTGCTGCCTCTAAATATTATGGACAATATCTTAAGAAGCATTTCCATCATGGAAGCTGATCTTTACTAGAGTCCTCAAGAGATCTGTCTTTGGCACAGTTGTATTCAAAATTGTTATCAATCACTAGAAAGACATAGATGACAAACTTACCAAATGTATGGATGATGCAAAGATGGGAGAGATTGAAAACAGGATGGATTAATGTAATGTAAGTATTGAAAGAAGACATTTACAGGCTCAAATGATGGGCCTAAAAATGAAGAAAGAAGAAATATAATAGGAATAAATGGAAAGTCCTACATTTGAGCTAAAAAGGAGTTATCTGCATAAGTTCAGACTGGGGAAAGTGTAGCTATATAATTGTTCACATGAAGAAAAACTGAAGGGTTTGGCAGAGTGCAAGTTCAATTTAAGTCAGCAGTGTGATATTATAGCCTAAAAAAAGCTACTGTCGTTTTAGATCGCATTAATAGAAGGAAGGTTTCCAGAATGAGGTAGGTGATAGTCTCCCTGTCCTCTGTCCTGGTCAAAACACAGCTGGAGTATTTTGTTCTATTCTGGGTGCCACGTTTTAGGGAAGAACTGATAAGTGGGAAAGCGTCCAGGAGAAAGTAAGTAGGATAACAAAAGGCCTGGAAACTGTGCCTTGCAAGGACTGGCTGAAGGTACTGGAATGTTTACCCTAGTGGAGGGATTATGAGACCACTTCCAACTGAAATCCTATGATATTATGATTTTGAAAAACAGCATTTATAAATTCACATCTCTATCACTGTATATTTCTAGGGAACCTGAATTAGACGATCAGTTTATCAAAAACTAAAAACATCAGAGACCTGGGAGACGAAGCAACCAAAATCAAATATGGTCAGCAATTGATTTGAAGGAGCTGCTTCTATGGGACTTTATCTCTTAAAAAATGAATAATACTGGGAGGCATCTAGGTGGCTCAGTGGATAGAGAACCAGGCCTGGAGATGGGGAGGTCTTGGATTCAAATCTGATCCCAACACTTGCTAGCTGTGTGGTCTTGGGCAAATCGTTTAACCCCCAATTGCCTAATCTATACCACTCTTCTGTTTTGGTACCCATAGTCAGTATCAATTCTAAGGAAAGAGTTAAAAATAAAAAGTATATCAGAGAGAATCAACCATCTTCAGGGAGATCACCTGGGAGTCTATTCCAGTAGTCTGGGTCCAGGGCGAAAAGAGCCTAAACTAAAGTGGAGAATGTGAGTGGAGAGAAAGGAATAAATGTGAGAGAGCTCATTGTAATAAGCTTAACTGGATTTGGCAATTGATTGAAAATGGGTGTATGATGGAAGGGGAAAAGAAAAAAGATGACTCTAAGGTGTCAAGGCTAATGTTTCTAGGAGTACGGGGGTGGTAAAATCAGAAATGGGAAGGTAGAAGGAAGGTTATTGTTATTACAAGAATTTCATTTTAGATATGTGGAAGCATTGGGGAGACATAGTACTGTATTCCAGAGAGAGAATAAGGTTGAGAATTTAGATTTGGAAGCCATCTAGATAGAGGTGATCATTGAATCTGTGAAAGCAGATAAGGTCATCAAAGAAGAGAGTATAGACATGGAGGAGAGAACTGGGGAGAGAGGAGAGAGCCCAGAACAGGACCTCTGGGGCCCTCCACAAATTGGGAGTAGAATGCAGATAATGAACCAGGGTAGGCAACTGCAAGGGAAGGGTCAGACAGGAATGTCTAGAACCAAGAGAGAACCATGCCACCAAAACCAAGGGAAGAGGATGTATCCAAGAGTCATGGCTGGCCAGTGGTGTCAGAAGTAACAGGAAGTTCAAAGAAGATAAGAACTGAGTAAAGGATACAACAGATATTGAGTCTGAGGATACTGGAGAGGACATTCTAGGCATTAGCACAGAGATGGGATCATAGAGTAAAGCGTGGCAGTAATCTACTTTAGAGCATGAAATATATAGAAGGGAGCAATATCACATAGGAATGAAAATCTAGCAGCAGGTTGTGGAAAGCCTTGAAAGAAAGGCTAAGTAGTTTTGGTTTAACTCCATAAGCAACAAGTAGATTTTTGGTTCTGGCCAAAGAAATATCCATTGTCAGATCAAGGCATAAGAATGAGTCTGACAGCCTTTCAAAGAACAGTTTAGAGAGGAATGGGAAATGTGCCCTTCAAAGGCAGTGCGTTGTGTGTCTGCAGGATAAAATCAGGTTTCTTTTTTGAAGGGACGAGTTAGATAGAATACTAGAAGGAAAGTTTATGGATGTTGAGTTTGTAAAGAATAGAGGCAGATGTGCCCAAGAGATTAGAATTTGTATTCATGTCATGATGAACAATGATACAGTCAAATATAAAATACAGAGAATGGTTTTCCTCTCTATGCTCTGTTTTTCTAATCAATATTGTAAAGAAACCTGGAGCAAAGTGCTTTCTAGTCTAACAAAACAATCAATAATATTGTCTAAGTAAGACATTTATTAACCAAAGATTTGCTGTACTGGTTTGACTTTTAAGGAATAGGTTGCTTTGAAAAGAGTTTACTTTCAAACCACATTTATTGGGAGTGGGGGCTTTATTTGCCTACTACTAATAGGCACAGAGAAAATACCACAAACCAATATGCCAAAATGACCTACAAGAAAGTCTTTAGTAGGAGTTTCAAGGTAGAAAACATATCAGAACTTCTAAGTCTTATTTTTTCCACCTTACTTTAAAATGTGTAGCTATAGATGAAATCCTTTCCATCCTTCAGTTCCTCCCATTTTTAGTGTGCCCTTTTCATTTGGGGGAAGAAAGGGCATATTGCCTGATCAGTGCCACTCTGTTAGGGAAAGCCTCCTGAGAGATAGGAATTTCATTTGCTTCTTATGATATGAAATAGAGTTATTTGAAACCTATAAAAATAAAATTTTATAGGTAAAATAAATTCTAATTAATTATAATGCCATATTGTAAAATGGCCAGAGATACCAATAATTATCAGCATCAATGTATGTAGGTACCTAGTAGAAAAAGATAGCTAGACCTAATTCTAATCTTTATTATTATCCTAATGGGTTAGAAGAAGTAACGTGTAATATTCCTTAAATATTTCCAACTTAATTAGGCAAACCTGCCTCCTTTGTAAGAAGTATAATGAATACCAAGGAGGACCAAGAATTATAACAGCCAACAAATAATATTTTTGAATGTTGCCAGGAGTTATAGAAGAAAAAGAGTGTATAAACTTTTTTGTCTATGTGGAATTTGAAAGCTGATGGCTGAAAGAAAATAAACTCACTATTAGTTAACAGTTACATATAAAGATACATAACAACAATTCACAACTCTGTCATATCTTGAAGTTTTAAAAGCATTTTTTTCTTATAGACTTGCAGCTAGGTGGTGAAAGAATTATGATCCCCATTTTATAGTTAAGGAAACTGAGATGCAATGAGTTTAAGTCAGTGACTCCCAAAGTGGTGCTACCGCCCCCTGGTCCAGGGGGGCGGTGATGGCCACAGGTGCATTTATCTTTCCTATTAATTGCTATTAAAATTTAAAAAAAATTAATTTCCAAGGGGCCAAGTAATATTTTTTCTGGAAAGGGGGCGGTAGGCCAAAAAAGTTTGGGAACCTCTGGTTTAAGTGAATTAGGCATTTCATGAAGAATGGCCTTTTCATGTAGTTGTGACATTAAAAAAAGTTTAAAGATAGACATTGACAAGATTAAAAGAGTGCTCTGGAGGTTAGCTTGACTGAAGCAAGGATTCCAATGTGGATAAAAGGTTAGAGGTGAATAAAAAGGCTAGTTAGCTAATTGAATATCAATTTAAAGGCTTTACTGAAAAATTTATTTTTAATATGAGAATTAATAAGAAACTAAGATGACGCAGATATTATGCTTTTTGTGTTTGTATTTTCCTGTAAATATATCTAATCTCTTCCAATAGAGCATACAATCTTGGAGATCAGATCTACATTTTTTATTCCCTCATGGTTTTTTAACACAGTGCTTTGCAAATATTAGGTACTCAATAAATATTTATTGAATAAATTAATGATCTGCTATAAAAAGTTAAATGTCAATGATACATATATTAACATTTCTGCCAGCCTGGTTATTTTCTTTAAGAAATGCTTTTTAAGCACATACCATAGGGCCAGACAGATAGGTGGATAGAGCATCAGGCCTAGAATAAGGAAGATCCGATTTCAAATCTGGCCTCAGACACATACTAGCTGTGTAACCCTTAACCCTATTTTCCTCTGTTTCCTCATCTGTAAAAAGAGCCAGAAAAGGAAATGATAAACCACTTTAGTATCTTTGCTGAGAAAACCAAAAGCGGGGTCCCAAAGAATCAGACATAATTGAAACTATTGAACAACTTTACGTATATAATTATAATATAATATATATTATAACACAATATAATATATAATATATTTATATATGATAAACACACATATATATAAATATATTTTATCTAATTTGTTTTCATTTTTTTGTTTTGTTTTTTAAGAAAAAGACCACAGCTCTTTATCTGTAAAATGACTGAATTTAATCTGCTGATCTCTAAGGATCTTTCCTGCTCTGATATTTTATGAATTCGATGAATTAGTATTCCTGGCTCTGCCACTTCAGAGCATGGTAGCCTTGAGCAAATTATTCAGGAGAAGTTTCTTGGAGGTAAACTTAGGTTTATAAGAAATAAAAACTCCTTAATAATTAGAGCAATCCAAAAGTAGAGAGGACTACCTCAAGAGAGAGTGAATTTTATTCTCATTGGAGGTCTTCAAGCACAGAGGACCATGCTAAAGAAGGGATTCTTTCTCAGTATGACATATTAGATGTCCAATGAGATACCTTCCAACTCTAAATTCTATGATTTGTAACAGCATCTTAAAGCCTCAGTTCTCCAGATCCCTATATCACTTTCCTCAGAAAGTTGGGGATAAAATAAAATTTGACTGAATATAAAGAAAGAGACCAGGGAGTGACTGAGGGTCCAGAGGTCTTCATGAAGATAAAAGACAGGCTTCAGAAGGGAAGGAAAGGAGGTAATGATCTGTAGGAAGGATTTCAGAGTTCGTGTCCAGCTCTCTTAAAAGAAACCTCCGTATGAGACTAAATTATAAACTGGTTATGTATTTATAGTATGTCCACACAAGGAAAAATACACTGAAATTGGCTTTGAGTGTAAAGTGGGATGAATAAGATCCTTTAAACTTTTGGAAAAAAGAAGGTCTTTAAATATAAGTTTAAACACTGTCTATTTTTATTATTGTTGTTAAGGCAAGGGAAAAGGAGCCCCTTTATATAAAAATGTCTACTGACTGTACCAAGAACCTGTCATTTGTTCTGGCCCACATCATTTTTTTGGAAGATGAGTAGATGAGTGGGAGCAAGAAAAACATCCAAGACAGAATAAGTCACTGACTAGCTGAATTGATTTAAATTTAATTAAATTCGACAAATATTTATTAGGCATCTACTATGTATACATTGTTTTGTTCCACCTTGTCAGTATGAAGCAAAAAAAAATGAAACTGTTCTTGCCTGAAATGTGAGAAATGAGAGGAAGCAGAATATAAGCATCCTGATGGTGGATAGTGTTTTGTTTTTGCCTTCACACCCCAGGGACCTAGCATAGGAACTGGAACAAAGTAGATACTTAATAATTCTTATTGAAAAAAAAAAAAGGGTTTGTTGAATACATTGAAGTATGGATGAATGAATGGATAGATGGATGAATGGAAGAATGAATAATATAGGACCAGCTGAAATAAGTCATAACATAAAACTATGACAAAATCTAGTTGTTTTACAATTATCAAGTATACAATAAATATGTGATTGTTAGATGTATTTCAACATAACCACAAGCTATCAGAGTTGGATGTTCCAAAGTAATGTCTCAAAAAAACTAGAGTATGCTCAGTGATATGCATAATAACACAAGCGATATGCATAATGACAGCCTCTTTCCCAGTGTTTACAGTAGTTTTGAGGCCTTAGCAGGCCTACTCAAAAGAGGCTAACTGGCCACTACTCCTCTGGCTCCCTCTTTTAAAGCCCTTCCCATCTTAGCCCCTTCCCACCTTTTTAATCTTCTTATCCTTAATCCCCTCCCCCATACTCTTCCATTTAGCAATACAGATCACCTTGCTATTCTTTGCCCTAGGCACTCATCTGCTGACTCAGTGAGTTTTCCTATAATTTGTTCTGTAAATAGCTTGTGTATTCCTAGTTGTTGGCATGCTGTCTTCTCCATAAAAGTGTAAACTCCTTGAGGGCAGGGACCTACCCTCCTCTTTGTTTTCCTAGCATTCAGGAAGTTTCTAAAATATTGCAAGCACTTAATAAATGATTCTTGATTTATCTTGACTAAAAGCAGTAGGCTTTTATTTGACATTTTAACTTACCCAAGGAAAGGCTGAGGGGTAAGGACTCTCTGTAGGGACAGCAAAGAATGGCAGAAGGAGAAAGAAGGTTTAAGGATAGTTCTATGAAAAGACTATTTTTTAGTTTTGTTTCACACAGATTCCACTTTTAACTTACACTTCTTAATATGTGTGGGAGATGGTGGGATATTTTCTTCTCTGCCAGAGCACAGTGGTACACATCCCACTTCCAATACCAAGATTGGAAGCTCCTGCCTTCAAAGCTAGGGAAGTGGACCACCACACTAAAGCTAGAGTAGCCTAAACATTAGGGCAACCCAACTACAGGGACATGGCAAAGTCATCCAGGACCATAAGTTTATTGGGAGAGAGGAGGGGCTGTTCAGGTACATGAAACTGGATTTCCATTTTAGATGTTGTAAGCAGGAAGGCACAATTCATAAGGTTGTACAGTGCACATGGAAGGCTCTAGGACTGAAGATTTTTACATGGAGAGCTCCAGAAGAGGGATAGAATTGGGTGCCAGGAAAGAAGATAGGAGTACCTGGAGTTGTGACAGCCTAGGGCAGAGTTGGCATATTGGCATGCTTGCCCAGCCAGCACTGGGCTCTGTTCCCCTCTTCCTAGCACCTGAGGATATTTTTGCATACCCTGTCCAACTGCCCAGAATGAGCACTTCTTTCCTCCACCCTCTGGGGTAATGGAGGTGGCGGGGCTCACAGGCAGTTTGAGTTGCAGTTTGGGCATGTGAACTTGAAAACCTTCACCAATGCTGGATTAGGGCAAGAAGAGATGGATGCAGAAAACTGGAGATTTTCTGATTACCATATAATCTATACTAGAAAAACAAAGTGGATTAAGAGAGGCACATTGCTCAAATTATCACATACAATCAGACAAGTAGCTTGAGAAATGTATCCTGGTTGGATAATTATGGGACCCAATTGAATCTCTATGTGTTTGAATTTCTTAATCCATAAAAATGAAAAATTTGGACCAGCTGACCTCTTCCTACCATAAATCTACGGTCTTAATAATACCATAATAGGCCCATTTCTTAAATATGAAATTCTGCTGGTGATGTTATATATATGAGTATATGTTATATATATGAGTCATGGAATATTGCAGAATCCAAATAACCAAATTAGCAATTTGGTTCATTAAAAAAAAAAGTTTCCTAAGTGTTTACTATCAGCAAAGACCTATGCTAGGTGGTAAGGCTATGAATTTAAAAAAACAAACCACTCATTGCTAGGTTGAATCATGGACACCGATAATATACACAATACCCTTTGACTCAGTGTGTAAGACAGCCCAAAGAGAAGCCTAAGAGGCAATGTGGTATGGCAAGAACACCGGATTTACCCATTTGTTGTGGGTAAATCACAATTTCTCTGAGCCTCAGTTTCCTCTTCATTAAAAATAGAAAGGCTTAATTGAATCTGTATACACACAAACTAAAGAAAAGCAATACTGGGTTTATAAATCTGTCTTTGATTATAACCTGACCAAGGTGAATGGAGCCTTTTTCCTTTGGGCACCACAATTTACAGAGCATTGACAGCACTTACATTCCTTCCCTAGCACAGAAATAACTGAGTTTAGAACCTAGTTTACAAGAATAATTAGGTAAACATCTCACTATCACCACCATCACAACCACATCCCTACCATAGGCAAGCTCTTCCTGGGTCACATTCCTACAACCTCCTAGGTACTCACCTCCCAGGGAGTGGCCTAATAGTAATCCAAGTTCTCCATTCATGGGGCTAGTGTCCCAGAGAATGTATAGCTTCCTCTAATACTAGCTGTGTGACCCTGGGCAAGGCTTAACCAAGTTTGCCTCAGTTTCCTCATCTGTAAAACAATCTGGAGAAGGAAATAACAAAACTACTCCAGTATATTTGCCAAGAAAACTCCAAATGGGGTCATAAAAAGTCAGCCATGACTGAAATAACTAAACACAATATAGAGGTATCCTAAGGACTCTCTCCTTCCATCACTGAATTTATCTAAAAAAGTTAAGTTGAGAGGCAGCCAGGTGATTCAGTGGATAGAGCACCAGACTGAGGGATTGAGAGTCCTGGGTTCAAATATGACCTTAGATATTTCCTAGCTGTGTTACTCTGGGCAAGTCATTTAATCCAATTGCCTAGCCCATGTAGCTGTTCTATCTTAGAACCAATACTTAGTACTGGTTCTAAGACTGAAGGTAAGGGTTTTTTGTGTTTTGGGTTTTTTTTAAGTTTATTTGAGGGCTTGTTTTGGAGTGCTCACCTGAGGCATCAAAATGACAAGTTCCTGTTCTGTACATTGAAATCAGTGGAACTTTACGGTCTATAGAGCACTTTACTAAAGGCATTTTTCTAACTCTATATCTAATGAGTAGAGTAATGAGCTGGTGTCACTGGATGGGGATCAGAGAGAGGAAGAGCAAAATAAGAGGAGAAATTTATTCACATGATCCCTGAGTCAGAGGCATTTGACAACATTAGGTACTAGATCAAAATGAAGTGAATTTGAGCCTTCATATCTTATATTTTGCCCTGTACATTCAAAAACAGGAATTTTAAAAGCAATCGAAGTCAAGGTACACAGGAAGTGTGAGTAAAACAAACCTTTCTGTTCTATTTTGCTCTGGTTAGTCCTTATTCTCTGTACTAGGACAACAGCTCCACAAATAAATTGGGAGATGGAAGTACTAGGGAGGGTTCAGAGCTGATACTGGATGACAATCTTCAAGTGCACAAAAGTCTCTTTTTACACAGAAAAACATGATTGGTTGCATAACTGCTCAAGATGAAACAAGCAGAAACCAAATAAAAGGGGCAGCTTGGAAAAGGGTCTTATTTCCAAAAATCAAAACCAATAACTAAAAATAACATAACACGAAGTCAGAAATATGTAAGAGAAAGTGATCTGAGGTCAATATGAAACACAACATAATGAATGGTTCTAAATGATCCGATTGGATTTTTCTCATGATTCTATTTAAAACTTCAAGTTTATTTTTTGAAATGCCACACATGGCTGTACACATCCATAACCAAATACCCTTGTTCACACTTAAAAACAAACTACTGCATGCGCCTTTAAGACTTTGCTACTAATAGCAATGCAGTGATTCAGAACAATTCTGTGAGATTTATGAGAAAGAATGCTATCCACATCTAGAGAAAGAAGTGTAGGACTAGAAATCCAGAGATAAACATGTGATTTATCATTTGTTTATATGGATATGTGATTTGATTTTGGTTTTGGTCTTAAAGGATTGCTCTTTTACAAAAAAGAATAATGTGGAAATGGGTTCGAGTAATTCTACATACATACATACATTTATATATATATAAGTATGTGTGTGTGTGTGTGTGTGTGTGTGTGTGTGTGTATGTTTTTATAACCCAGCGGAATTCCTTGTCAACTCTGTGAAGGAGGAAGTATGCATGAGGGGAGGGAGCAAACATGAATCATGGAACCATGGGAAAAAAAATTTTTAAATAATAAATTAAAAAAATATGTGCACCTTTAAGTATTTAGATTTTTTTTCCCAACACCTTACCTTCTGTCTTAGAATCCCTTGTTCCAAGGCAAAATTCCTGGAACCACTAGGCAATGGAGATTAGGTTACTTGCCCAGGATCAGACAGCCAGGAAGTATCTAAGATCAAATTTGAACCCAGGACATCCAGTCTCCAGTTCTGACTCTTAATCCACTGAGCCAGCTGCCTCAATGTTAATGTTTTCAAAATAAAAAGAGAAAAGGAAGTGCTACTGATAGGAAATGTTGTATAAAATTTCAGATGAGGTAATTGCATTATTTGGTTTTTTTTTTTTTTTACTTTTACTTTGCTTTGAGAGACAAAGATTACTAGCAAAATAATCCTTAAATGTTTATAATCTTCAGAAAACAACATAAATAAAAACTGACAAAGAAAGCAAAAGAGAAAACAAAGAAAACAAAAACACTTACCCTAGGTATATAAACAGGCAATGAGGACATAAAATCTGATTGAGAATCCAAAGGGGATGGATGGTCAGACCTTTTCTATGGATGCCTTATGCCTTTAAAATTACTTCTTGGTGTTTGATGAGATGTGGAAAAGAAGTTTGTTCTCTCATTAGCAATTTCTAGGGAAGTGGCTGTGTGGCTATGGAGTGTTGATTAACACATGCAGATTTTTTTTGGTTTTATAATTCAGATTTTGTGAGAATCAAAATAATGGCCCTCCAGAAGCAGCTTTTCATAGCTACTTAGTCAGGCCTTAGAAGATCACTCTGCATGTGAATCATTATTGTTCCTTTTCTGGGTGGCCTCCTCCACCCAGGTTGGGAAGCAATGATCCATTTCCCTTTTGTTTTCTTGGATTTAGGATTGACAGAAGACATTGAGAGAGATGTCTGGGAGCTGACTAGGAGCTGACCATAGGTCTTATTCTGGGGTAGGTGCCTTATAGCATATTTTGTAAATAATTTGTCTGGTTGTTATGGCAGTATGAAATCAACTTGGACTCATGCTTTCCAGTCACTCACCTCTTTCCTCCTACTTGTTATGTCCCTCCAATTGGCTGGCCCTTGGACTGTGGCCAGATTGTAGAAAGCTTCAGCTCTATTATCATACAGATCCCTGGAGGAAGCCAACACTTTCTCTTTCTTAGTTTTCTCCCATTTCCCCTCTTTTCACTCCCCCATCATCCCCTTTCTAGGCTCAGTTTCTTCAGTCCCTCATGTATGCTACTATCGAGGGAAGGACCGGTGTTCAATTTGATTTCTCTTTCCAACCATTAAGCTTTTTGTGTTTGATCCTGCATGCTGCCAGAACCAGATTAAAAAGTAATTGGGAAAAATTTTAAATAAATTAAAATGCAATAGAACATAATATTAATATATATAGTTTTCTAAACCAATATGTGACCTCAAGGGATCCTCATAAGCAATTTAGTAGCCCCGTTTCTATTTGAGTTGCACATCACTGAAATAGAACACTGAAGCAAATCTCAATAAAATAGGCATAACTTTGGATATCTGAGAAAGACTAGCAAGTCCATGAACTCCCAAGGATAGCACTAGCTCAAAGCAAATGCAAATATACTGAAAACAACTGTAAATTATGAAAAGGATTTCTAGCATTTACTCTCTAAAATACAGACATTCCTGCAAAGGGGATTAAATTCTATTCTATACATATTTATTAAGTTCCCACTCTATGCAGAGTACTGTTCTGAATGCTGGGTATATTCAAAGTTTAGACTAGATATAGGTGCGCCCTAAAGGAGTTTACAATTGAATTGGGAAATCTAATTCAAACAGATAATTATAACATGTAATACTTCATAATAAGTGAATCCGATTTAAAACTGATTTAAAACTGAGGTCCCAAGATAGTGTTTTCTGCTTTTTCTACACCAAACAGAGCCTTAAAAATTTGTCTCTGCTTTCCCATATTGCATTAGGTCAGTTAACTAGGTTCTTGGTCACATCTCTCCAGTGGTCTCTCTACCTCAATTCTCCCTCATTTTCTACCCACCGTCCCCAGAGCTTCCAGTCATATTTAAGTTTGACTATGTCGCTTCCAAATTCAGAAACCTCCAAATGCACTCTCCTGTCTTTGGCATTTAAAACCCTTCACAGGCTGGCCCCAGCTGACTTTTCTTGGTTAGTTACCTATTACTTGGGTCTATAAGCTTTATGTGGGCCAGGCTGGCCTTCTTGTTCCTAACTCCATCTTTTACCTCTCTTGCTGCCACAGTGGTCTTAAGTGAGTAGACTTAGAAGTCTTAGCTGTGAGAATAGAAAGAAGGGGACAGATAGGAGCGATGTGAAGAATTCAGAGCATCCTATTTTGTTCATGAAATAATATTTGTAAAGCATCATTTTGAACAGTGCCTTCATTAACAACAGAAACATACCTTTTCCATCTAGTCATGAGACTCATCAACAATGGCTTTTTTTGGAGGGAATCCCATCTTTAAGCCAGAACTAGGAAGAAGGGAGAGATGATTACACCCCCATTACAAAGTTCTAGAAGGTATCCACTGATAATGTTGATATTACAAACATCCTAACAAATATAGGGTAGAAAATTATGATTCTGGTTAAGGAGTGATAAAGAAATTTCTTATTATGAAGATGAACATGAATGCTGCCAGTCAGTCCAGTTAGTGACTCTCGGTCCAAGAGCATCTCTAAAACATGTCTCCTGGAGCCATATTTCCTGTGTAGTCTTATGGCTAGGATGCTTGTTATGTAGCCACTAAGCTCTTTTGTCTTTACTTTTTTTGTTCAGAATAGAAAAGGATTCGGGGAGCAAAAAGAAAGGCACAATATTTCTTTTCTACCAATATAGATTTAGGGATAGCATTCTTTTATGCAATCGAGCCTCAAAATGCACAACCAATTAATAATCATTTATTAAGTGCCCACTATGTGTTAATCTCTGTACTAAGTGCTGGGGATGTGAAAAGAAGCAAAAGAGAGTCCCTGCTCGAAAAGAACTTATGATCTCATGGGAAAGACAACATGCAAACAAATATATATGAAGCAAGTTTTATGCAGGATAAATATGGTATACAGTAGTGATTCCCAAAGTGGGCGCTACAGCCCCCTGGTGGGTGCTGCAGCAATCCAGGGGAGCCATGATGGCCACAGATACATTTATCTTTCCTATTAATTGCTATTAAAATTAAAAAAAAAATAATTTCCAGAGGGCTAAGTAATATTTTTTCTGGAAAGGGCCAAAAAAGTTTGGGAACCACTGGTATACAGTATAAAAAGGAAATAATTAACAGAGGGAAAGAACTAGAATTGCACTAGAAAGCACTAGGAGGTAGAAAAGGTTTCCAGGAAGAGAAGGGCTTTTAGTTAGGACTTAAAGGAAACTGGAGAGTGGGGTTCAGTAGGTAGAATGGAGGAGGGAGAGCATTCTAGGCATGGGGGACAGCCAGAGAAAATGCCCATGAAAATTTCACTATGGGAGGGGCAATGCAGCTTAATGAAAACAATACTAAATTGGGCATCAATGGATCTGGCTTCCAGATAAAATTTGCCACTCACTAGCTATATAATGTTGGGCGAATTACAAGTCCCCTTAGCCTCAGTATTCTCATTTGTAACTGGGGTAATTAGTCTTGCCAACCTCACGAAAACTTTTGGAAGCCTCAAATGAGATAATAAAAGCACTCTGGAAAACTTTTAAGCGCTATTACCATTTTGCCAGTGAAAGGTATTATTAGAACCATTTATGGCAATAGTTTATTTTTAAAATGCAGCTTGTCATATGAGTGACTTATTAATAATGGTAACTGACATGGTTTGTTCAGATTCCAAGAATATTTTTAAACCTTTTTAAAGAAAGAGGCATGAACTCATGGAAGTTTCTAATCATATAAAATTGATGGCAAGACAATGGAATAGTGGGTGGAGGGTCAGCCTCATAATTGGGATGATCTGGGTTCAAGTCTTCCTGACAGACACTAGCTGTGAGGATATATCATTTAACTTCTCAGTGTGCCAGTAAATTCTCTAAGGTAGTGAATCAGAATCATTTATGTGCTTCTGGACTCCTTGGTCAGTCTGGTGAAGTCTCAAGACCCTTTCTCAGAATAATGTTTATCAGTGCATCAGATGAAGTACATAGGTTTTTTTTTTTTTAAGGAAACCAAAGTTTAGTGAAAATAAAGAAGTTCCCAACCATCCTTAAATCTAGACAGCCCTTTGGTCTCCAGGGACCCCAGCTGAAATGACAGAACAGCTGAAGACTTGCTTTGGTAGAGAGAGTTCTCTGTACTAATGATATCACTTCTCTCCCCCCTCACCAAAGAAAAACAAAACAAAACAAAAAGAACTAGAGAGATGTATTTTTAAAAAAGAAGAAGAAACTCTTTATTCTGTTTCACCAGATGAGGACTGCTGTTTATAGCAATTCTGTTAGTGAATGTTAGTTACTTCTTATCAAATCTCTCCAACGCTAAGCAAGGAACAACTGGAAAAAGAGAAAATATTACTTTTTTTACCTTTTTCCCCCCTTTGCTTTTTTCTTCTTTTCTGTGAGAAGCAATTGGATAGGGCAAAAAGCACTGGACTTACATACAGATAGGAAGACTTGGGTTCATATCCTGCTTCTGTTATGTGAAATGGGCCATCTAACCTCTCAGTCTCAGTTTACTCTCTGTTCAGTGGCAGAAGGATAAGGTGAAAAGTATACTGGCTCTGGAATCCAAGGACACCATTAGATTGTAAGCTCCTCCAGGGTAGAGATCGTTTTTGCCTTTCTTTGTACCCCAGGATTCAGGACAGTGCCTAGCACAGAGTAAACATTTAATAAATGCTTATTGATTTGTTGACTTAACCTAGGTCCTAATCTTGAAGCTCAAATTTAATAGCTGTGTGATAACTAGTAGCTATGTAATAGCTTCACTGGGAAAGTAATTTTACTTCTCTGCACTTTAGTTTCCTTATATGTAAAATGAGGGAATTGGATATTATTAGTTCATCAAGGTCATTTTTCAATTGTCTCCAACTCTTCCTGACCCTGTTTAGGGTTTTCTTGGCTAAGATTCTGGACTGTTTGCCATTTCTTTCTCCAGGTCATTTAACAGATGAGAAAACTGAGGCAAACACAATTGACTTGCCCAGATTCATACAGCTAGTAAGCATTTGAGGCTAGATATGAACTCAGGAAGAGTTCCTCCTAGTCAGGCACTCTATCCACTGCACTACCACTAGCTGCCCTTTTGGACTACAATAGATGATCTCAAAAGCCCCCTTTCCAGCTCATATACTCTATATTACCTACATCACAGAGATGTTGCAAGGCATGCTTTGCATCCTTCAAAAATGCTATTTCAATGCCACTTCCTCCTGAGATATGAGAAACATTTCAGATTGACACTAAGGGACATTAATTTTTTGCTGATTTTACGTTTGCCCCAGCTACTGCCCAAAAAGCCATTTGGCTCAGCAGGTACTAAGAGAATTCTTGCAGATATGTGGCATCTCTAAGGAAATTGCCTCCTCTGGGAAGCTTCAGCAGCAATGCTTTTAATAATCTCAAAGCTCCAAGAGGTGAATTTCTATGATAACCTTTGCATGAGTGTCAGCAGCTGCCACTAAAATAATGATGCTCAGAAGCCTGAGAGATTACTCGCTCACTGAAAAGGGAAGCCTCCTCTAAAGATCCCCCACCCCACCCCCCTTCCCTCCATTTCTTTCTTTGCTTTCAGCTTAGCATCAGAACTTTGTCACTGTGGGGAGCTTTATCTCCTGGCCATAATAAACAGTTCTGCATAAAGATAAAGTGTCTGTCCCACCTTCAAATTACAAATAGCCAATAGTCTGAGAGTACAAGATTATAAAAACAGAAGCAACTGGAGGCTATTTGGAGGGGCCGGAAAAATCTAATTCCACCAAGCAGACTTGACATAGCTAGATGACTTCCCTCACTCGTTATGGTGTTTTAGACACAGGATTTCCATTAGCAATGCTTCTAGGAATTCAGTGCCATTCAGCAAGCATTTATTAAACAGTAAAGATATTTATATAATTGAAGATACATAATGAAAAATCTTGGCACTCACTTGTTAAAATGAAAGCATATACCATTCCTTTCTTTTCACAATTAACAACCTATTCTAAGTGTAAAGTTGCCCTTAGTATCTGTGTATTATCAGTCCTTTTATCAGTTGCAATTGGTCTTGTGTTATTTTGCTTAATTGAGTTTGGATTTGGACTTTGTATGTATGTGTTAGTGTATGTGCCTGTGTTGGCGCAGTAGATGTGAATTTGTAGAAGAGTGGTGTGTGTGTGTGTGTGTGTGTGTGTGTGTGTGTGTGTGTGTGTGTGAATTTTACTACATTGCCAGTGTTTGTCTAGCATTTGAATATTGAAGCATGTATGAGTACTAGAAATCTGTGGTCCTTACATTCAAGAAATGTACTATCTAATTGAAGATAGAATTAGAAGTCACTAAGTGCTGCCACTAAAAATATTTATAGATACCTACTGTGCAGATTACTTATCAGACTGATTTTTCTAACAAATATTTCAAGATCTCTTTGTACATCTAAATGTTTCTCATAATTTTTGACTTTGGGAAAAGTAAATTCATCTTTGTGGTTCTCATTTTATCATCTATAAAATGGAGAATATGAATTAGCCAGTATCTAAGGTCCTTTCCAACCAAAAATAGATTGGTAAGTGTTTAACAACGCAGTCTTCCAGGAAAAAAAATTCAAATATGCATATACACATATTCATGACCTATGTGAATTTGATTATAATTATATTTTATATAACTATATGGTAAATAAATATATGTATCATAGAAATACACATTACATATTATATAAAATAAACAATATACATAAATTACATTAATATGTAATGTAATAGGCAAATTATATATAATATAATTTTAATATAATAATAGAAAACAAATACAGATAATATAAAACATGATAAAACTATAAATTTAATTGGCATTATTCACATTTTCCCCATCACTTTCTTAAAGTCTAGACATTCAACAAAACAATCGATCAAGCTCTAATTTTTCAAACTTTGGCCAGTTTTTGAGAAATTTAACCCTGAAAATTTAACAATCGGCTCTCGTGATATAGGTCAAGCTAAATATAGCACATTCCTGATTCTAGCTCTCACAGTCTATTTTTCTAAAAGTCCTAGAAAATCTCCCTGTAGCTACCCATAAGAATATTGTATTTGCCCTGAATCTTCATGAATCAGATCCTTTAATGTTTATGACTGTTTTGTTAGAGGTTTTACTCCTCTGTAGATCCAAGCAAAATGCTCCCTACTGATTTCAAAGAAAATTCTAGGCCCCCAAAGAGCTGTGTAGCAAGATTGTGCTCTTTTTCTACAATGCCATTTACAGTCATTTATGAGTGACTCTGATAATTAATTACATGGTCACTTTGTCAGCAGGAAAGTAAGAAGCTTTTAGAGATGAACTCATTCAGGAGAAACAGTAGAAAACGTTAATGATACTGATTTTTTTTTTAATGTTTATTGATTCTCTTTTCTTCTCAATGCCTTCTACCACCCAGTGAATTCTCTCTTATAACAAATAAGAACGGTCAAGTAAAACAAATCAGTGGATAGAACTGAAAATTGCTTGTTCCCAAAACGGTCACATTTGAAGACATATATCTCATTTTGCCACATCTATAGTCCCGCCCCCTGTAACTCTCCTTACCTACTGAGAGATGAGACGCATGGTCCATTTAGACCTCTGATGCCATAATTAGTCACTGCATTGAAACTGATTTTTTATTAAAAGGCCTGTCAGGCCCTTCAGTCTTTCCCGTGTTGTCTGTATGGGTGGTGTAAAATTCAAAGTATTCATTTTCCTTAAAAGTAGCTCCTAAGGTACAATTCATTCCTGTGGCTGGACAGAAAGTCTCAAAGCAAAGACTAATGAGGGAAATTGGCATTGTTATGACTTGTTGACAACCAGTTGCTGTACTTCAAAGAACTGAAATTTAACATGAAACAGTCTTCAACACCCCCCTCCAAAACATAAACAAAAACAAAAAAAAAAAATTAGAAGAATCCACATAGGCTAACCAAAGAATGATTCTCAAATCATCCTCCCTGCCTTGGTTTTTTTTTTTAACTTTTATTTTTTTCCAGATTACATGTCAATAAAATTTTTATTAATCATTTTTAGACATTTTACAATCTGTGTTCTCTTCCTCCCTCTCACCCTTTCCCACTCCCCAAAAGGCAGGTAATAGGATATAGGTTCTACATATGTTATCATACGATACATATTTCCATGTTTGTCATGTGAAACAGAACACATATTGCTTATACTACAGAACAATTCGTGAAAGAATTAAAACGAAGAATAATACACTTCAATCTGCATTCAGACTCCCTCAGTTTCTTCTATGACTGTGAATAGCCTTTTCCAAGATGAGTCTCTTGGAGTTGTCCTGGATCCTTTCCTTGTTGATGATAGTTAAGTAACCTTCCAACCTTAGGACATGAACAAAGGATGAGTGGCCAAGTGAAAATACCATTTTTAAAATAAAAGGGCTGGGGGAGCAGCTAGGTGGCTCAGTGGATAGAAAATCAAGCCTGGAGTTGGAACCAAATATGAATTCCAAGATAGAAGGTAATAAGGGTTTTAAAAAAACATTATGTGCTCATTTCTTCTCTCGTACTCCCTAACCCAGAATATTTTCATTTAATCCAATAATTTCTAGGGAGGATAAACTTTAAAGTATTGGGAGGAATTATACTCATATCCTAATCCAATACACATGATGGATGATGTTGAAGATGATTTAATATTTATGCTAAGTAATCTAAGGTCAATTGGTTAGAATATGCTAATCAAGCTAAAGTCCCAGAGCCTCTTAAGATCTATTTTATCACTGCAGGCTGTTGTACAGTCCTCTGTGCTGCCAGGGTTTCTCCCCAATATTTTTGCCCCAGAGAAAGAATTAACAGCCATGGCTCTATATACTACCTTGTATAATATCATTTCAGATGAAAGAAAATTAATTTTGGACACACTTTTGTCACTTTTCACAATCTTACGCAACTCTTTTATGTTCTGAATATTCTTTGGCTTCCTGAAAGGGAATATAATGCCCAGAAAGTGTATAAGAGGGGAAGAAAGATTAATTTAAAGAACATTTCTCATCAAGGGAGCTTCTTTAAGGTTCCTTTCCATAAAAACCATTAGAGATGACCCCACTGAATGTGTCTTATTTGGGGGAAGAATCAGTAGAGTTTCCTTAAACATTCTACAAACCGCATTCACATTACCATTAGGTGACTAAGAATTAGAGGGAAAACATGAACCATATCATTCTTTTTCACATCCCCAAATGGATTAATTTCATCTAAAATTAAAACCAGAATGTTTGCCCTTGACCAAGCATTCTTAAGCACTGAAGACACTTTTTGGCATAAAGTGCCCTGAGCTTTGGGGCATTATTTGTTATGAATTCCATGCTGGATCTAGGCTTTCGTGTAATAATTATTACTCTAAAGCCTTGGTAGATAGAACTAATCTGGCTGTCTCAAATCCTGCTTATATCTGCATGTCTTAAACTGCAGGCCCTAGAAGAAAAATCTCACAGTTCTCTTTTGTTGTCTTCCCAGCTGCAGTGAGTAATTGTCATACTAATGCCTCAGATGTATAGAGATTTATAAGCAGCATTTGTTTCATTTAAAGAGTGGGGCCACTGGTGACTTTTGAAAGTTGGGGGTGGAAATCTGATGTTTGGGTGGTATGGCTCAAAAGAAGTAATAGCTCAAAAGTCAGACCCAAAGGTTGTGCTTTACCCAGATCCTAGAGAAAAAGCCTAAGGTCAGGGGCACAGTTAGTGATCAAAGAATTAAGGGAGAAATTTTCTGGGTGTAGGAGGGAGAGAGAGAAAACTAGGTCTGACTTGAATCCTGAAATTCCCACGCTTGGTCATCTAACCCACAGTTTCAGAGGTGGGAAGGTGGCCACAAATGCCCTTCTGTGTAGATACTGAGAGATGATGTATAAAAAATGTTAACTGGAAAAGAAGAGAATATATAAATTTCAGGCTGATGTACTACTCTTTTAGCACTCTTGATTCTCTGAAAGATGAGAGCAGCAAGAGACAAAGGACCAAATAGCTGGCGGGATAAATGTCCTATTCTGAACTTAGAAATATCTGTCTTTGAGGAGTTAGGTTTTTTTATGTTGTTAATGTTGTCATTGTTGTTGTTTAGACTTTACCAGATATGACAATCTGTTTTCACTGGCCTTTTTTCAAAAATTATATTAGATAGGACTTTTTTATTTCCCTTTTGGGATAGTTAACTGTCTTGTATTTATGTACTAAAGGCATTCACATTTACTGGCTGGGTTGTGTCAGAACTAGCTGGAACCAGCTCCTTAGGGCCAATTATTTCAGTTCAATTTATTCAATTATTACACTTTGGTAACTGATGAACACCACTTGATTAATTGTTTTATTAATTGTCTAAATCTGAGAAAGTAGTAGAATAATGTTAAATATGCCAATTAAAATTTTTTTAAACCCTGAACTTCTCTTAGTGTCAGTTCAAGACAGAAGAGCAGCAAAGGACCAAACAATTGGGTTAAGTGACTTGCCCAGGATCACACAGCTAAGAAATTTATGAGGCCAGATTTGAATATAGGCTCTCCTGACTACAGGTGTGGTGCTCTATCCTCTGAGCTACCTCAAATTAAACTTTAAGTATGTTGATATATTATTTTTTTCCCTCAGAAAACTAAGGCAGGTAGGTAGGTCAGTGGATAGAGTGCCAGGCCTGGTATCAGAAAGATTTATCTTCCTGAGTTTGAATCTAGCTTCAGATCCTTAAATGCTTTGGGACTCTGGGCAAGTCATTTAGCCCTCTTTGTCTTAGTTTCTACATCTATAAAATGAACTGGCGGAGGAAATGGCAAATTATTCCAATGTCTTTGCCTAGAAAACCCCAAATGAGATCACAAAGAGTTGGACATGACTGAAAACAAATAAACCACAATAAAATACCCCTGTACCACAGACAATGGGCATATTGATTATTTAAAACTTTAAAAAAATAACATGTGTCCAGATTAGAAAAGCATGAGTTCCAAACTCCCACAGCAGTAGTGGGATGAGGAATATTGCTAGAGAGCCCCATCTCTCTACTCCTATCTCCCCCACAACCCCTTCCTCTTCAGCATACCCCCCCACCCAATTCCCCACAGTAGAGAGGAAGGAGGGGAACATCTGTCTGCTTGGCACAGCCATTCATTCAAGTTCCTTAAGTTTTTCAGGTCCCTTTGCCAAAAGTTGAGATAATCCTGGTGTTCCGACCATCCATTGTATAGGACCTCTCCTGAAACTTTCTCTTTTGCCTTTTCTTACAACTGAGACTGAGATGTGACCCCTTCTCAAAGAGACCCTTGCAGTAAAGAGAAGCGATGATAATTGGATCCCAGGGTTTAGAGCCAAAAAGAACCTTTAAAATAATCATCTAGCAATAGTCCAACTACTTCCTTTTATGCATGAGAAATGTGCGGCTCAGAGGTTTGGAGGTGAGGCTTATGTACTGTGGGAAACACTTTCTGCCCATAAAGAAAGCTTTTCCCTCGTAACTCATTAAGTAGGGAGCACAAGTATTACCGAATTGTAGAATTTCAGAGTTAAAAGGGACCTAAGAGATCTTTTAATCCAACTCATGCCCAAAGGATTGCCCCTTCCAAGACATAACTATGAAGATGTCATCCAGGCTTTGCCTGAAGGTGTCTAGAGAATGGGGCTCATCACCTTCCAAGGCAGTCTATTCTGTCTCTTGAGAGCTCTGAAGGTTAGGAAGTTTTCCTTGACATTGATCTAAATCTTCATATATATGATTTCTGCTCTTTGATCCTAATTTTTCACTCTGGGGATTACCAAAATAAGTCTCACTTCTCTTCCCTGTGACAACCCTTCCTTCATTTACTTGAAGATGGCCATCATGTCTCCCCAAGGTCTTCTCTTCTGCAGACTAGATATCCCTAATTCTTTTCATTATCCCTATTTTGCTGATGAGGAAGTTGAGGCTTAGGGATCTGCCTGTCAACATGGAAACTAGAAACCCCAAACTTGTAGCCTAGTAAGATCTCATGAACCCCAAGTTTTAGGACTAGCTTATAAGTTGGAGACCCCAAAACTTGTACTTTTTCCCTGTTCCCATGAGAATCCACCCTGAGATTTGAACCAGGACAAAGTACTTAGCCACCTAATGCCCTCAGAAAAAAAAACTTTAAATATATGTCTATTTAAGATTCTGCTATATCACACTACCCAGTCTATAGTGGCACAGGAACATCAGACTGACTTTATCAGCTTCCTTGTAAGGCTCAACATTCTTGTATCGATTTAGTATAGATGCCAGTAAAATGATACCATAAAAATTAAAGGACTCTGGTCCTAAGTGGAAGACTAGGTGGCACAGTAGATAGAGTGCTAGGCCTGATTTCAGGCAGACTCATCTTCCTTAGTTCAAATCTGGCCTCAGATACTTCCTAGTTGTGTGACCCTGGACAAGTCACTTAACCCTATCTGTATCAGTTTCCTCATCTTTACTTTGTTTTTTTTCATGGTTACATGATTCATGTTGTTTCTCTCCATTCTTCCATTCCCCCCCCCCCAAGTTGACAAGCAATTACACTGGGTTATATATGTCACTCAAAACCTATTTCCATATTACTCATGTTTCATCTGTAAAGTGAGCTGGAGAAGGAAATGGCAAACCACTCAGGTATCTTTGCCAAGAGAACCTCAAATGGGCTCAGGAAGAGTCAGACACAACTAAAATGACTGAACAACAAAGGACCCTAGAGTTTGCCCTCCAAAGACAACAACTGATGCAAAAACACCGAGCTCCCCACAAGGCAGGTACTACTTGGTGCTGTGCTTTCTATAGATGAACTGAGAATTCATTCTTATAGCTGAGCTATTCAGGGATCAAAGAGGGAGTCTAGATGTTTTTGGAAGAGGAAAGAACTTGGAAAACATAAATTAAGCCAGCAGCCTCGAACACAGTTAGCATGAAAATAAAACAGGGAGAGGAAAAGCAGAGATCTGGGAGGAAGGAAAAAAGGCCAGAGAGAAAGACAAAAAATAATGATAATGATAATAATATTGAAAACTTTAGAAGTACACAGGAGGAACTTACAATGTTTGGGATTTGGTGATTTAGTATTTGAATTCTGATTTACTGCTGACCCACTCCAGGGGAGAAAAGATGAAAGGCCCAGATGTTCAAACATGACTAACTACAGGTGTCTATTTTACATTCATTTGTACTAAATGTATAAATTGATGCAAATCAGAATTGCCAAACCTGATGACCCAACAAGATTGCATTGGCTTTTGATGATAAAATCCATACCAACTAAGAAAAGGCAAGCCATAGATCTTGTGTTCAGAAGACAAGAGAGAATAAAATATGTTGCTCTTGGACCCAGTCTTGTGCTTATTTGTATTTTCCATTCTATACCATCCTTGGGATCTAGAGAAGTAGAGGAATTTTAGAGCATTCAGTGGGTTACTGAAGAAGTAATTGTCAAGAAAAGAGACCAAAAAAAAACCAACCAGATAACACTAATAATAAATATCTAGATCTTTGTAGCATTTTAAGGTTTTCAAAATGCTTTACAAATATTTGTAAATTATTATTCATTATAATATATGTAATAATATTATATTATTATATATTTATGTATTATATGTATAATACATATATAAATAAATTATTGTAACTACCATTTATGTAGCACTTACTATGTCCCAGGAACTTTGCTAAACACTTTATAATTGTTATTTCATTTAATCTTTGTAATAGCCTTGAGAGGTAGTTGCTCTTATTATCCTATTTCACAGATGAGGAAACTGAGGCTTAAGGAAGTTAAGTGACTTGCCCAGCATCCCACAACTAGAATCCAGGTCTAAAGCTGAAACCATTGTGTCATCTAGCTGCTCTAGGGATATGCAAAGTACTTAATAAACCTTAAAGCATTGTATAAATGCTGGCTACTATTATTATTAACTACAATAACCATAATACGAATGCTAAGAAAGGCCTTCCATAACCCCACATTGTGATGTGGAGGTAATCCTAATTTTTCAAAGACTTTCTCATTGGAACATGAGCTCTCACAGACCCTATAAAGCTTGGAATCCTTTAGATAAGGGCCCAGATAGACATTTTCATCTCATATAATATCCAAAGAATATTCAATTCAATTCAGTAAACATTTATTAAGCACCTACTATGTGCCAGGCTGGAGTTGGGAAGACATGAATTCAAATCTACCCTCAGATAGGCTATGTGACCCTGGACAAATCACTTAACCCTGTTTGTCCCAGTTTCCTCCTCTGAGCTGAAGAAAGATATGGCACCCCACAACTTTGACAAGAAACCCTCAAATGGGATCACAAAGAGTCTGGAATAAGCACTACGTTAAGTGCTAGGGACAAAAAGAGGCAAAAGATAGTCTTTTGTGCTCTCAAGAAATTTAGAATCTGATGCTGGAGACAACATGCAAACAAATATATACAACACAAGCTCTATCCAAAATAAATAGGAAGTAACTGAAGGAGAGAAAACATTGGAATTTAGAAGCATTGGAGAAAGCTTCCTGTAGAAGGTGGGATTTTAGTTGGATCTTAAAACAATCCAGAGGGGACAGTGGTCAGAGTGGAGGAAAAACATTTCAGGAATGGAAGAAACCAGAAAAAATACCTGGAGCTGAGAAATGAAGTGTCTTATTCACGAAGCCAAGAGGCCAATGTCACTGGATTGAAGAGTTTATGATGAGAATATGATATAAGAAGAGGGGAAAGGTAAAAGGGACATAGGTTATGAAGGGTGTTGAATGCCAAACCAAGCATTTAATATTTGTTCCTGGAGGCAATAGGAAACCCCTGGAAATTTGTTGGGGGTGAAGGACCTGGGAGGATTGGATGGGACATGATGAGACCTGCATTTTAGGAAAACCATTTTAATGGATGGATGGAGAATAGATTGGAGTGGGGAGAGATTTGAGGCAGGCAGACCTACCAGAAAGCTGTTGCAATAATCTAGGTGTGAAGTGATTAAGGACTTGCACTAAAGTGGTAGCAATATTAGAGGAGAGAAGAAGGCATTTTGGAGAGATCCTAAAAAGATGAGATTGATAGGCCTTGTCAAGAGCTTGGACATGGTGGGTAAAAGATAATGAAGAATCTAGGGAGGCTCCTAGGTTGGGAGCCTGAGGGACTGGAAGGATGGTGTTGCCCTTTGTAATAATTAGGTAGGGCTGGGGGAGGGTTTAGGAGGAAAGGTATTGACTTATGTTTTAGATATATTGAGTTTAAGATGTCAACTGAAGATCAAATTTGAGAATCTGAAAGGCAGTTAGAGATATGAGATCAGAGGTTAGGGAGAGATTGGGGCAGGAAAGGTGGGAACCATCAGAATAAAGATAGTAATTAAAGTCATAGAAGCTGATGAAAATAATACAGAGGGAGAGAAGAAGAGGAACCAGCAGAGAATCTTGAAGCTTTCCTCTGAATAAAGGAGGTGATCTGGAGGAATATATAGCAAAGGAGACAGAGAATAAACAGTCATATGGATAGGAAGAAAACCAGAAAAGAGTGGGTCCTGAAAACCTAGAGGAGAAAGTATAAAGGAGAGATGGATCAAAGTGTTGAAGACTATAGAGAGGTCAAGGAGAATGAGGATTGAGAAAAGGCCTTTGGATTTGGCAATTAAAAGATCATTAGCAATTTTGGAGAGAGCATTTTCAGGGGAATGATAAGACCGAGAACCAGATTGAAAAGGTTAAGAAGAAAGTCAGAGAAGAGAAAGTGGAGGCACCTATTATAGACAGCTTTTTTCAAGGAGTTTAACAAAAAAAGGCAGAAAAGAAATAGAAAGCTAGTAGGAATAGAAGAATCAAGTGAGAATTTTTTTTCAGGAAAGAGGAGGAATTGTAGACCACAGGAAATGAGCCAGTAAAGAGAAAGAAATTGAAAATAAGTAAAAGAGTAGAACTGGTAGGGGGGCAATCTGTTGGAGAAGATGGTATGGAATATGATCACTTGAACAAATAGTGGGCTATCCTGGCTAAACTAAGGAGAGACTCATTCAGGGATGATTTTAAAAAATAAACCACAGTAAGTCTCTTAGAATTGTGCTTTGCCCATACAGATAAAACAAAAAAAGGCTTGGTCTCTGGCTTAGGTCTTAAATAACTAATCAGACTCAATAGAGTGACCACCCTACACACTCTCATCCCTTCCAACTCTCTCCCTTCATCCATTCAATCAACACTAGTTGTTCCATATTGCCTTGAGAATCAAAAAGAAAATCTTTCACTTGGATTTTAAAGCCCCCTATATCCCAGCCCTTACTTAGGTTTCCTGACTTTTACCCTAAACCAGTGATTGCCAAAGTGGGAGCCACTGCCCCCTGGTGGGTGCTACAGCAATCCAGGAGAGGGTGATGGCCACAGGTGCATTTGGAGGTGGTGAATAACTGTAAGGGGGCAGTGATAGTATGTGACAGGGGGTATTAAGTAATATTTTTTCTGGAAAGGGGGCGGTAGGGCAAAAAAGTTTGGGAACCACTGCCCTAAACAAATATTATACAATCTAGTGACACTGACCTCCTTGCTGTACCCGGAACAAGAAATTCTATCTCCAGACACCAGATATTTTTACTTGTTATCCTCCATACTTGGGATTCTCTTCCACTTCATCCCCACATGCTAGCTGTCCTTGCTTCCTTCAAGTCTCAGCTAAAATCTCACCTTCTGCAAAAAGCCTTTTCTAGTGTCTCTTAATTCGAATGGCTTCCTCTTGAGATTATCTTCAATTTATTCTATATATCCTTGTTTGTATGCAATAAAACTATTTCTATGTTGTCTTTCTCATTAGACTATAAACTCCTTGAGAATAAGTACCTTTCTCTGTATCATCAGTGCTTAGCACAATGTTTGCCACATATATAGGAGTTTAATAATTGCTGAGGTACTTCAAAGGACTGAAGTTCATCTGTCTATTTTGAGGTCTCCTGACAGGTAAGTGGTAGACAATAGATGTTGCCAAATGGGGCATACCTCTTCAGTCATGGTCAATGTGTTGATTTTGCTTTGGAAAACTATACCTCTCTGTGGCAGAAAAAGGTTCCTTGGGTAATAAACTGCCACTGAGGTTTAAAAAGGGCATCAAAAAAAATTAGAAAATAACCATTTCCTCTTGCTTCTTACACTATTTTTCTTTAATGAGTTTTTTCTGCAGTCAACAAGAATTTATTAAGCACCTACTGTGTACCAAGTAGAATACTAAGCACTTGAATACAAAAAAAAGTCAAAAGACAATCCCTGTTCTCAAGGAGCTTATAACCTTAAGGAGAGATATAACATGCACATTATGTATAAGAAGAAATAAAACTTGCGCACTGACAAAGTGGTCATATAATTAACCAATAGAGATACTCATGATATTCCATGATTATGGGATTGGTTTAGCTGGGTCACATGGGTCAACAGACTTTCAGAAATGGATTGTCAAGTTTATGGCTCTTGTTTTTTGTTAAACACATAAACAAAGTGAGTCACTCTGCTCAAAATCATTTCTTCTATATTCTATCAATTACAGAGTAATTTGAGTTTAAAACTGTTTGTTTTTTAATCCTTACTTTCTGTCTTAAAAGCAATACTAAGTATTCGTTCCAAGGCAGAAGAGTGGTAAGGGGCTAGACAATTGGGGTTAAGGGACTTGTCTAGGGTCACACAGCTCAGAAGCGTCTGAAGCCAGCGTCAAACTAAGGACTAAAGTTCATTTTAAAAATACTGATGAAGAGGTAAAGTCATATCACTTTAAGAAAACATTCCACAGATCTGGTACAAAAGGGAAGAGGAAGAAGGAATCCTTTTGAAGCTTGGGGTACTTTAGAGGAAGGGCAGCCTTGGGAGGGGCTCAGAAGTTAGTGGGCAGGGGTAAGGAAGGAGAAGAGTTTGGGGGCAGCAGGAATTCAGCAAGGAGGCACCAAGTACCTGTGGGTACCTTGGATCTTGGAAAGGGGTACAGAGGGGAGGGGAGGGTGGATGATGTTAAAGACAAACTACCCTTGCTTTGTAATTTGGCTATAGCAGTATACCTTGGGCCACTGAATCCGACATTAAAAACTATCCCTGCCCTCCCTTAAGACAGTAGAAATTACTCTAGGCTGAGCTAAGCAACTGCTCAGTGGTAGGTGTTCCTTTGGAATGGGGCCTCTATGACTCAGAACTGGTTCTAGCTACAAATCTTTAAAATAGTCATATGGGATTATTTTCCTAATGGTTTGCCCCACCTCACTTGGCTTGCCATGCCTATAGTATGTCTTTGAGAAGCAAAATAAGTTCAGTGTGAAACTGATTTTCAAATATAACTTATGGAATCCGGATCCCCTCTGTAGTAATCTGCAAACTTTAATTGACGATATAAATGTGAACTCTCATTATTATTGCATTATCATCATTCTTTGTATACTTTGGACAACCAGTGGAATGTTAAGCATATACAAGGACATGCTGTCAGTTTAAATTCAGAAATACAGGAGGCAGCTGGGTAGCTCAGAGGATGAAGAGCCAGGCCTAGAGGTGGGAGGTCCTAGGTTCAAATCTGGACTCAGACACTTCCCAGCTGTGTGACCCTGGGCAAGTCACTTGACCCCCATTGCCTACCCCTCACCAGTCTTCTGTCTTGGCTCCAAGACAGAAGGTAAGGGTTTAAAAAAATTAATTAGTTCAGAAGTACAAGTATAAAGAATAAACCATCCTAGAAATTAATTGGAGAGGGCTCCTTGTAGAAGGTACCATCTTGGATAGAATCTTGGAAGGTATGTGGTATTTTTTTTTTTACCTAAATTAAATGTAGGAGAAGAGAAGAGAATATTCTAGATGGAAGGAAGCATAACCACAGACTAGAGGAAGGAGTAGGTAGTAAGGTCCACTCTTGGATACAAGATCAAGCAAAGTTGTCCTTGATGAGAAGTTCTGTTGGGAGCTCCTGAGGAAGAAGGCTTATCGCAGCTTTGGGTTTGGAGGGATAGGAGAGGGATTGGAGTCAAGAGTTGTTGGAGAGTTTTAAATGTGGGGCTGAGGCATTAATGGCACTTGAAGGTCTCTCTAATTTGTGTTTACATTTTGTTTTGTATTATAGTTATTTGTACATTTGATTTTATTCCTCTATTAGATAATATGGCTTTTAAAAGTAGAGACTATGTTTTTTTTTTATCACTTTATTTCTTTTAATTTATCTGTAAAGCATTTACCACTGTGCCTAGTACATAGCAGCAACTAATAAATGCTTATTGCCTTCCCCTTTCTCCTCAAACCCTAGCACAGTGTTTGATGAGTAGTAGTAGGGCTTTAATAGTGTTTATTAAATTAAACTGAGAACATTATTTATTCTGAAAAGCAATAAAGAACCAGTGGAGGAGGCTGCTAGGTAACTTAATGGATTGAGAGCCAGACCTGGAAGCAAAAGGTGCTGGGTTCAAATCTGGTCTCAGACACTTTCTAGCTATGTGATCCTGGGCAAGTCACTTAACTTCCATTGCCTAGTCCTTACCATTCTTCTGTTTTGGAACCAAATACACTGTATTAATTCTAAAATGGAAGATAAGGGTTAAAAAAATTCAAATGCCATCTCCTTTCCCAATACCCCTGCTGCTATTCCCCACTCACAAAATTACTTTGTATATATTTTGAATTTGCCTGTATATGTTTTTGGGCAGTTAAGTGGTCTAGAAAGAGCTTTGGGCTTTGAGGATGACAAATGACACAGGGAAGAAAGTTTAAAGGCAAAGTAGGGTATGTGAATATCATTATTTGATGCACAGAGTAACAGAGAGAGAACTGTTTTAGGGTTTTGAGGACTATGGGTTATATGGCCTCTGAGGAAAGCAAGAAAAAAGATTCTGACTCTAAAATAAACACTACTTAAAAGGACTGAGAGCAGAGGGAACAGAACCAAAGATGGCAGTGGGGTGAGAGGTGAGGGAATAGATTTTGATAATCCATTTATTATATAACCTGGGTTTATGGTAGAGATTGGGATGAGTTTGTAAAGATCAGAATACTCAATCAGACAATGTGGTGGAGGAAAAATATTTAAGTTTGAAATTTTATGTGCTATGACTAATAAGGATTATGAGCAACATTGCTTCGTAAAACAATGAGAAGCAGTGGATGGGAAAATCAGTTTACAGATAATTTGTCAAGAAATAAAAATAAGCAAAACTTTCCTGATGGCAATTAATGAAACTGGGAGGACAGAAAAAAACAAGAAGAAAATTGGAAAAGATCTATCAGTATATCTATGGTAATCTATTTCCATCAATAATTAGACATTTTATTTGGACTTGCCTTGTGCCGTATAGGAAGCCTTTCCCAATCAATCTTAATTCTAGTGCTTCCCTATGTTAATTATTTTGTATTTATCCTATACATAGCTTGTTTGTACATATTTGCTTGTTGTCTCCCCCATTAGTCCTTTGAAGGCAGGAACTCTCTGTGGTTTCTTTTGTGTCTTCAGCATTTAACACAGTGCCTGGCACAAACTGGGCCCTTACTAAGTGCTTGTTGATTAATTGCCTCTAGGATAAAAGGAAAAATCATACTGATACTTAAAAACTAAAATCTAGCTCTAGTTTCCCTTTCCAGTCTTATTTCATATTTTTCAGAATCATTCTCATCTCTTTACTCTCCCTCACCTCACACATTCAATTAGTTGCCAAGTTTTGGTATTTCGCCATCAAATCTCTCCCATATCTATCCCCCAATCTCTTTACTCATTCAGCTTCCCTTCCATTCAGGCCTTCACCACCTCTTACTTGGAGTATACTTGCTCGTTTTCCTTCCTCAACCCTTCCCATTTCCTATATATACATCCTCTCTGAAGAAACCACAGTGATATTCTTTGTGCAGATCTGACCATGTTGTCATTCAAATCCAGAATCTAGAGGCTCCCCATTACCTCTAAGATTGAATAACGATCCTGTTTGGCGTTTAAAGACCTTCACAAACTAGTTCCAACCCACTTTTTTCGACTCAATATTCATCATTGTCTTTGATGTACTCAGTGGTCAAGCCAAACTAGCCTCATTCAAGACTTTTCTTGTTTTGTGGCCTCTGCACAGGCGGTCATCCTCTGTCCCTGGAATATATTTCATTCCGACCCGAACCTCCTAGGTTCCCACTTCCTCCAAAATTCATCTTATCCTCTCCTTCCTACATTACACCTTTCCTGATCTTCACTCTTGGGTGCTAGTGACTTCCTCACCAAAAACAAACAAACAAAAAAATCTTTTATTTACTTTGCATATATGTTACATACAGCAGGGCACTGTATCTATAGGAATATATTTCAAGACCTTCAGTGGATGGCTGAAGCTGAGGATATGAGTGAACACCTGCTGATCCCATATAAATGTGCTCTCTCTCCTTGCTCCTGCCCTTTGGCTCATTGCTCTTGCAGCATCCCTCCTCCCCTTTCCTTTCCTCCTCCACAACCCCCCCCCCAAAAAAAAAAGTGAAAAAGAAGTGAAAGTGAAGAGCAGAAGAACAAAACACAGTGAAGGTGAACTGCCAGTGCAGAGAGAGGAGACCTTGCCCCACTCCTCATACCCAGCCACCCGCTGCATGTCTGTCCATACTTGGTCTGGCCAGGCTCTAGTACAGCCTTCTCACAGCTGACTGCAAGAGACTGAAACCTCAGAAAGCAAATATGGATAAGGGTGGGGGGGATACTATATACTTTTATAGATACAGGTTTTTTAAGAAGAGTGAACATATGGTCCTTGAAGTCTTTATTGGTCTTTATATCTCAAGCACTTAAAGACTGTTTAGCACATTTTAGATCATTAATAAATATTTGCTGATTGCCTGAATAACATTTTTTCTCAAACATCTATTTTGTTATGTCACTCCCTTGCTCAGAAATCTTCAGTCTTCATTAAAAAAAGTTCATATGTCTCTATTTGAATTTTAAGATTCTCCACAACTTGATAGTATCTTACCCTTCTAGACTTTTCTCATATGATGAACTAGCCAAACAAGGATGCTCTCCTGTTACTGAAGGTTTTATTTATATTCCTACTTTTTCTCCATATTCCTAAAAAAAGTCACCCCCCCAATTTCATTTTTTTCCTTTATAAAAAAACTACCATCATCCCCACCTCCCTAGTAACCTTTGTTCTCAGAGCTCATATAACACATTTTTGTACTCTAGAATTTTCTTAGTACAGACTATTGTATCATATAGTCAGTGTCTTGTTTCCCTACTAGACTATAAGCTCCTGGAGGGTAGGTATTGTAATAATTAAAATGAGTTTGACAAATATAAAAATTTTTAAAAGTTGTGGTCGCCATTTATATTAATTAAATATTAAGGCATGTGATTGTTAGTAGCTTTTTAGTAGCTTTATTATAGCAAATTAGTGATAGTAAGAGAGAGAAATGTAGGAAGGAGGTAGGAAAATATTGCCTAGCTGAAAATGCCTTAAATCTGGGTACGAGTGTCTCCAGACCATGAATGTGAATCTGAATGTGAATCTCACCAGCCCACAAGAATGTCTCCAGCCAGGCGTTTCAACAGCCAAAGACTGATACTGAAGAGGCTGAGCTGCAAAGGGCAGTCTCTCATGCCAAGTAGGCAAAAGTCTCACCCGAGTAAGCATCACTCTTCAGCTCAAGTCTCCAATATAGAAAGCCGAATCATCACCAGAATCCAAAATCTGAATCAGGAAGCTGAAATCCCCACTTATATGCAGTTTTCTCTACCCATAAGCTCTCCTCATCACATCTCAGGAATCAATCACAGTCTCCCAATTTGCCTGAGGGTACAGGGACAGTGTTTGTGGTCTTTTAGGGTATGAACTTCCTTTTCTAGTAAAAGGTTCTTACTAACTAAGTGTTAATAACTAAGTATGAAAGTTGGGGGTCTTGAAGTTTTTTTTGTTTTTTTGTTTTTGCATTTTAAATTTTATTTTTTAGAAAAATTTTCCATGGTTACATGATTCATGTCCTTATTTTCCCCTTCACCACCACCCCCATAGCCAAGGATCATTTCCACTGGTTTTAACATGTGTCATTGATTAAGACCTACTTCCATATTATTGATAGTTGCATGGTGTGGTGGTTTGGAGTCTACATCCCCAATCATATCCCCATCAACCCATGTGTTCAAGCAGTTGTTTTTCTTCTGTGTTTCCACTCCTGTAGTTCTTCCTCTGAATATGGATAGCATTCTTTCCCATAGGTACCTCAGAATTGTCCTGGATCATTGCATTGCTGTTAGTACAGAAGTTCATTACATTCGATTTTACCACAGTATCAGGTTCAGTGTACAATGTTCTTCTGGCTCTGCTCCTTTCACTCTGCATAAATTCCTGGAAGTCATTCCAGTTCACATGGAATTCCTCCAGTTTATTATTTCTTTGAGTACAGTAGTTTTCTATCACCAGCATATACCACAATTTGTTCAGCTATTCCCCATTTGAAGGGCAAACTAGTTTTCCAGTTTTTTGCCACCACGAAGAGTGCAGCTATAAATATTTTTGTACAAGTCTTTTTTCCCTGTGATCTCTTTGGGGTAAAAACCCAGCAATGGTACGGCTGGATCAAAGGGCAGGCAGTCTTTTAGTGCTCTTTGGGCATAGTTCTAAATTGCCATCCAGAATTGTTGGATCAGTTCACAAATCCACCAGCAATGCATTAATGTCCCAATTTGGCCACATCCCCTCTAACATTTATTACTCTCCCCTGCTGTCATTTTAGCCAATCTGCTAGGTGTGAGGTGGTACCTCAGAGTTGTTTTAATTTGCATTTCTCTAATTATTAAAGATTTAGAACACATTCACATGTGCTTATTGATAGTTTTGATTTCTTTATCTGAAAATTGCCTATTCATGTCCCTTGCCCATTTATCGATTGGGGAATGGCTTGATTTTTTACACAATTGATTTAGCCCCTTGTATATTTGAGTAATTAGACCCTTGTCAGAGTCATTTGTTATAAAGATTTTTTTCCAGTTTGTTGTTACCCTTCTGATTGTTGGCTGCATTGTTTTTGTTTGTACAAGAACTTTTAAATTTAATATGATCAAAATTATTTACTTTACATTTTGTAATTTTTTCTAACTCTTCCTTGGTTTTAAAATCTTTCCTTTCCCAGAGATCTGACCAGTATGCTATTCTCTGTTCACCTAATTTACCTAGAGTTTCCTTCTTTATATTCAAATTATTCACCCATTCTGAATTTATCTTGATGTAGGGTGTAAGATGTTGATCTAAACCTAATCTCTCCTGTATTGTTTTCCAATTTCCCCAGCAGTTTTTGTCAAATAGTGGATTTTTGTCCCAAAAGTTGGTCTCTTTGGGTTTATCATAGACTGTCTTGCTAATGTCACTTACCCCAAATCTATTCCAATGATCCACCTTTCTGTCTCTTACACAGTACTATATTGTTTTGGTGACCACTGCTTTATAGTACAGCTTAATATCTGGCACTGGTAGGCCACCTTCCTTCACATTTTTTTTCATTATTTCCCTTGATATTCTTGATCTTTTGTTCTTCCAAATGAACTTTGTAATAGTTTTTTCTAATTCAGTAAAAAATTTCTTTGTAGTTTGATGGGAATGGCACTAAATAAGCAAATTAATTTGGGTAGAATGGTCATTTTTATTATGTTAGCTCATCCTACCCATGAGAAGTCAATGTTTTTCCAGTTGTTTAGATCTAGTTTTAATTGTTTGGAAAGTGTTTTGTAGTTGTGTTCATATAATTCCTGTGTTTGTTTTGGTAGATAGATTCCTAAGTATTTTATATTTTCTAAGGTGATTTAAAAGGGTATTTTTCTTTCTATCTCTTGCTGCTGAGATGTGCTGGAAATATAGGAAAATACTGATGATGTATGGGCATTTATTTTGTATCCTGCCACTTTGCTAAAGTTGTTGATTATTTCCACTAGCCTTTTAGTTGATTCTCCAGGATTTTTTAAGGAGACCATCATATCATCTGCAAAGAATGACAACTTAGTCTCCTCATTGCCTATTTTAATACCTTCAATTTCTTTTTCTTCTCTAATTGCTACTGCTAGTGTTTCTAGTACAATATTAAATAATAGAGGTGATAATGGGCATCCTTGTTTCACACCTGATCTTATTGGGAAAGCTGCTAATTTATCTCCATTGCAGATGATGCTTGTTGATGGTTTTAAATATATATATTGTTTATTATTTTTAGGAAAGGTCCTTATATTCCTATACTTTCTAGTGTCTTCAATAGAAATGGATGTTGGATTTTGTCAAAAGCTTCCTCAGCATCTATTAAGATAACCATGTGGGAGTTTTTTGGTTTGCTTGTTGATATGGTCAATTATATGGATGGTTTCCCTAATGTTGAACCATCCTTGCATTCCTGGTATAAAACTCACCTGATCGTGATGGATATCCCTCTTGATAACTTGCTGGAGTCTTTTTGCTAATATTTTATTTAAGATTTTTGCATCTATGTTCATTAGGGAGATTAGTCTATAGTTTTCTTTCTTTGTTTTTGATCTACCTGGCTTTGGAATCAGTACCATATTAGTGTCATAAAAGGAATTTGGTAAAACTCCTTCTTTGCTTATTATGTCAAATAATTTGTATAGTTTTGGGATTATTTGTTCTTTGAATGTTTGATAGAATTCACTTATGAGTCCATCAGGCCCTGGCAATTTTTAATTGGGGAGTTCTTTGATGGTTTGTTCAATTTCTTTTTCTGATTTTGGATTATTTAAGAATTATATTTCTTCTGCTGTTAATCTAGGCAATTTATATTTTTGTAAATATTCATTCATATCACTGAGATGGCTATATTTACTGCCATATAATTGGGCAAAATAGTTTTTAATGATTGCCTTTATTTCCTCTCCACTAGAGGTAAGGTCTCCCTTTTCATCTTTGATACTATTAATTTGGTTTTCTTCTTTCCTTTTTTTATTAGATTTACCATTATTTTGTCTATTTTGTCTATTTTTTCAAAATACCAGCTTCTAGTCTTATTTATTAATTCAATAGTTCTTTTACTTTTGATTTCATTAATTTCTCCCTTGATTTTTAGTATTTCTAATTTGGTTTTCATCTGGGGATTTTTAATTTGTTCAGTTTCTAGTTTTTTAAGTTGCATGCCCAATTTATTGACCTCTGCCCTCCCTAATTTGTTAATATATGCACTCAATTGTTAATATATGGCTGCATCCCATAGGTTTTGATAAGAAGCCTCATTGTCATTCTCTTCAATGAAAGTATTAATTGTTTCTATGATTTGTTATTTAACTAACTTATTTTGTAGAATCATAATATTTAATTTCCAATTAGTTTTTGGTTTGCCTCTCCATGTATCCTTGCTAATAACTATTTTTATTGCATTATGATCTGATAAGGTTGCATTTATTATTTCTGCTTTTTTGCATTTGTTTGCCATGTTTCTATGCTCTAATACATGGTCAATCTTTGTGAATGTTCCATGTGCTGCTGAAAAGAAAGTGTATTCCTTTTTGTCCCTATTTATTTTTCTCTGTATATCTATTAACTCTAATTTTTCTAAGATTTCATTTACCTCTCTTATCTCTTTCTCATTTATTTTTTGGTTTGATTTATCTAGATCTGACAGAGGAAGGTTCAGGTCTCCTACTAGTATTGTTTTATTATCTATTTCCTCTTTGAGCTCTGCCAGTTTCTCCTTTATTAATTTAGATGCTATACCATTTGGTGCATACATGTTGAGTACTGCTATTTCTTCATTGTTGATACTGCCTTTCATCAGGATATGATTACCTTCCCTATCTCTTTTGACCAGATCCATTTTTACTTTGGCTTTGCAGAAGTCATGATTGCTACTCCTGCCTTCTTTTTCTCAGTTGAAACCCAATAGATTTTTCTCCAGCCTTTTATTTTTACTCTATGTATGTCTGTCTGTTTCATGTGTGTTTCTTGTAGACAACATATGGTAGGATTTTGGTTTCTAATCCACTCTGCTACTTGCTTCCATTTTATGGGTGAGTTCATCCCATTCACATTCAGAGTTATAATTATCAACTGTGTATTCCCAGACATTTTGATTCCCTCTCCTTGCCCTGCTTTTTCTTCTTTCACCATTTCCTTCTATACCAGTATTTTGTTTTTAATCAGTTCCCCTAACCCTCCCTTATTGTACTTCCCTTTCTCCCCCTCCCTTCTTATTCCCCTATTATTGTTCTTTAATGCTACACTGCCCCCCACCCTTTCCCTCCCTAGTATTGCTTCCCTCCCCTGTTTGTTTCTTACCCTTCTATTTTTCTATAGGGCATGAATCAATTCTCTGCCCCAATGGATCTGATTGTTCTTCCCTTTTTATGCTAATTTCAATGCACTGAAGAATTAAGTATTTCCTTTCTCCAGCCTCTTACCCTTCCATTGTATTGGTCTTCTCCCCTGTTTGCCAATGCACTTCTTTATGAAATATAAATTCACTCCATTTTGTTTGTTTTCCCATTTCTCTTAATATTATCTCCTTTTTTTACCTCTAGTTTTTTATATATATACACATACACATACAAACATATATCTTGACATTTCATCCTATATAGTTTGTCCCTATTCCCTCTAAGTATACTTCTATCTACCCTGTTGATAATAACAATTTTTAAGAGTTACCAATATCTTCTTTTCTTATAGAGATATAAGTCAATTGAGCTTATTGGGTCCCTTAAAGAAAAAGTTTTTTTCCCCTTACTTTCTTAATTACCTTGTGGTGATTCTCTTGAGTTCTGTGTTTGAGCAGCAAACTCTCTGCTTAAGTCCAGTTTTTTCTTTATGAATGCTTCGTAGTCTTCGTCTTCAATTTTGTTGAATGACCATACTTTCCCCTGCAAGAATATAGTCAGTTTTGCTGGATAGTTAATTCTTGGTCGCAGACCTAGCTCACTTGCTTTCCAGAATATTATATTCCATGCCTTCTGATCCTTCTATGTAGATGCAGCCAGATCCTGTGTTATCCTAATTGTAGTTCCCTGGTATCTGAATGACTTCTTCTTAGCAGCTTGAAATATTTTTTCCTTGGTCTGGTAGTTTTTGTATTTGGCTATAATATTCCTGAAAGTTGTCAGTTGTGGATTAAATGTAGGAGGTGATCTGTGAATTCTTTTAATTTCCACTTTTCCCCCTTGTTTAAGAATGTCAGGACATTTCTCTTTTATAATTTCCTGTAGGATGATGTCTAAACTTTTTCTTTTGTCATGATGTTCCAGGAGACCAATAATTCTTAAATTGTCTCTTCAAGATCTGTTTTCCACATCTATGGTTATGTCAATGAGGTGTTTCATATTTTCCTCAAATTTTTCATTTTTTAAATTTTGTTTTATATATTCTTGCTGCCTTGTGAAGTCATTTGATTCTAGTTGTTGAATTCTAATTTTTAAAGACTGAATTTCATCCCTGGCTTTTTGTTCATCCATCTCCTTCTGGTCTGCTTTTCTTTGCAGGTGATCTTTTACCTTCTTTGCTTCATTTTTCAGCTGGTCAATTTGGGGTTTTAAGACATTATTTTCTTGTTTTAGATCATATATTGTCTTCAGCCTCTGTTGATTGTTTTCTGAGTTCTTGAGTTAATTGAATTTTGAGTTCTTGAGTTAATTGCATTTTCAGTTCTTCCAAAGCCTGTGTCCATTTCACTGAAGTTTCTATGGTTTTCTTGGTGTTCCTTTATCTTCTTCTGATTCATTTGCTTTTTGTTCAATTTCTGGATTGAAGCTGTCAATTGTGGTTTCTTTTTTCTTTTTCTGTTGTTTACTCATATTTTTTCCTTTTCTTTCCCCTGTAATTGGCTGTAATCTTGATCCTTTGATCATTTTTTTTATCTGTGGGTTTGGGCTATTCAGCCCTGGGAGGGCTTCTTCTCTGTTTTGTTTATTAATTAGGTTAGTGGGACCAGAGGCCAGATTTTCCTCAACCTCCTTTTTTCCCCTCTTACCTTTTAAGTTAGGTTCAGCTGGAGGATCTCCCATCTCTGTTATGTTGTCAGATTTGGTTTTCTGTTCCCTTAGAGCCTTTTGTCCTTGATTGGTGGTGAAGGTCTGGAGCCTTGCTGCTTCTAAGCCTCCATCTTCTCAGAATTCCTCTCCAAGTTCTTGATTGATTAAGGTAAAATAAACAAAAGGTGTTTAAATTCTCTTTCATAGTATTGGGTCTTGCCTAAACTTTGCCTATCCACAGGCATCTAGTGCACAGGGCTTAAAAAAAGCTTCTCTGTATCATACTATGCCTATTCAAGGTAAGAAAGTTGTTTGTCAATGTAAAAATTGAAACCCATGAGCCTGTCTCTCTTTGGGATGCTCTAGTCCGTGGCCTAGGGCTGTTAAATGTGGACAAAGTAGCCCTGGTCCACTAGGGTTGCTGACCAGTTTAATAAACCTTTTGCTGCAGGAAGCTGCCAGGAAAGATGCAGAACTGGCTCTTTAAAAAGTGAGCTTGGAAAATGGACTTAAGGAGAGAAAAAATACTTGTCTAAAGAAAAAAAGTGTTTTTTTTTAATGGAGTCAAATGTTTTTGAGTGTCATTAAGAGCAATTAATTCATTGTCAATTATGAATTTCTCCAGGAGGGCCATTGACTGATTTTTAAAAGGCTTTTATTAAGGATTAATTATACTTAACATTTAGATAGTTAATACAACTTTCATAGTCCCGGCTATTTTTCCAAATATATTAATCATTTTACCCAAGTATGAACTGTTTACTAACCCCATCTTTGAACCATTTATTAGAATGACCGGAATGATAATGAAATGCAAATATGATTTGCCAAGAGCAAATATGAGCTTTGGGAACCTTTGGAGTAATTCATTTGCCTGGATCTTAAGCAGGTTTGTCTCCTGGGGAGTTTGCAAATTTAGCAAAATCTAAAAGAAAGTGGGGGCTGGGCTTATTTTTGTGACTAATCTTTTGATCTCATGAAAACAGTAAGTTCTGTTTTCTCTGCAGAATTAGGAAGTCCTTGATTCCCCTTTAAAGAGTTGGACCAATCCTTAGATGTTGTTCAGAAAGTGTTTATTAATGTAGTTAGGGGAAATTAGAAAAAGATCTTTTTTTCTCATAATGTCTGAATGTCCTTTCACAGCTACTCCACAATGGGCCCCATTTTCTAAGAAAATGCTATAGTGCCACAAAAATAAAGATGAGGTGATTGGACAAATTCTGATTCTAGAGCCTCCCAAGTCCAGCACTCTTTCCACTTCAAATTAGTGAGACCAAGAAAAATAGAAAGTTGCTTGTTCCCTTAATTTTTAAAATAAAATATTGATAGGTTTCCCAGGTGAGGGAAAGATAGAGGGCTAATTGTGGGGACAAGGAACACCTTGGATTTACTTGCTCTATGTGTCAATCAGTCAATAAATATTTATTTTGCCCTCACTATGTGCTACACAGACAGATAGTTCAGTAGATAAAGAGTGCTGGAATGAGGAAGATTCATTTTCCTGAGTTCAAATTTGGCCTCAGACATTTACTAACTGTATTACCCTGAGCAAGTCATTCAACCCTGTTCTCCTCTATTTCCTCATCTATAAAATGAGCTGGAGAAAGAAATGGTAAACCTCTCCTATAACTTTGTCAAGAAAACCCACTGTGGGGTCAGGAAAAGTTAGGCACAACTGAAAAATTACTGAACAACAAATGGGCCAGTCACTATGCTAAGCACTGGGGACTTTCCCTGCCTTCAAGGAGCTTACAGTCTAGTAGGGAGACAATAAGTAAAGACATGTACATGCAAATTATGTGCAGGATAAATTGTTGTTACTCAGTCATGCTTGACTCTTCATACCCCACACACATACTATCCTTGGGGTTTTCTTGCCAAAGACTCTAGAGTGATCTATCATTTTCTTCTTCAGCAAATTAAGGCAAATACAGGTTAAGCTACTTGCCCAGGGCCACACAGCCAGTAAATATCTGAGGCTGAATTTGAACCAGTTCTTCCTGACTCCAAGCCCAGGGCTCTATCCACTGAGCCATCTAGCTTACAAGATAAATAGATAATAATTAACATAAAGAAGGCACTGGAATTAAGAAGGATTGGCAAAGACTTCCTGTATGGCCCTTTTCTGAGCCTCAAATTCCTCATCTCTAAAATTAAAAGGTTAGACTAGATAGCCTGTAAAATTTTTTCCAGCCCCAAATCTTTGATTCATGACCTCTGACTCCATTTATTGTACCATCTGGTGTAGCTTAGCTGTGATCATGGAATGTTACCCTGGATTCTGTACCTAATTTTTCAAAGCAGAAATGAGAAAAAAATCTGATGAGTCTTCTTTTTATACCAAACAACTTTTTAAATCTAGAACAAACCTGTAGTTAATACCGTGAATGACTTTTTTTTTAACCCATCGATCAGGACAAAAGCCATTCTATATTTTGAATTTTTTATGGAATTGGCTATATCTACCTTTTAAAAAAAGTCCTATAAACACTAGGAATAAATTTGAGCTTGCTGAAATATTTCCACTCTGTAATAAATCTGATTCACAGTCTAGAGGGAAAAATATATTTAAAACACTTGAAATTAGGGAAAAATTGAGATATACTGAAGAAAAAAAGTGTGTGGGAGGAGGGCGGGGCATCTGGGTAGCTCAATGAATTGAGAGCCAGGCCTAGAGATGGGAGGTTTTAGGTTCAAATCTGGCCTTGAACATTTTCCAGCTATGTGACCCTGTGCAAGTCACTTAACCCCCATTGCCTAGCTCTTACCCCTTTTCTGCCTTGGAACCAATAGCATTGATTCTAAGTCAGAAGGTAAGGATTAAAAAAAAAAGTTTGGAAGGGATAATCTGAAAGCCTACAACATAGGGAAGGTGTGAGGAACACTGGTGGGCAAAAGACAAAGCCAGAGAAGAAAAGCTGGTCTTCTGCCTTCACCACTGTTTTATGAAGTGAGCGTAGGAAGGCATGATTTTTAAAACATTTTTTTGATTTTGAGAGGGAAGAAGGGCAGCACTTTTTAAAGTTGTTTAAGAGAAAGTTTTGCTCTTGCATACAGTCCTGGATATGTTTCAGTTTCTCCATTTTACAGATGAGGACATTTAAAGCTCAAAAAGGTTATGTGCTTTACCCAGAGTCAGTCAGTCAGGCACTAAACATTTTTTAATAAAGATCTGGATGTATGGATAAGAGGATCATAGATCTAGAGTAGGAAGGAACCTTAAAAGTCATCTAATTCACACCCACCTCTCAATATTAATATATGGAGGAACTGAGGCCCAGGGAAGTAAGGTGACTTGCCTCAGGTTATATTTTCATAAGAGAGGGAAGAGTAGGGATTTGAACTCAGGTCCTCTGACTCCAAACATCTTGCTCTTCTCCACTGTGCCATTTAGCCTGGTATATATGAAATGTTCAGGGAGGACTAGGATCTCTGGTGTAAGAGCTTGCCGAGCCCTTTTCAGGAATGCTCATCCACCTTTAGTGTCCACCTGACACCTGACTCTCACCTGTGGCTCCAAGAAGCTGTAGCATGCAGTGACCACATCCCAGTAAAACAACTGTCTGCAGGCTAAACCAGGTTAAGTTCTCAAATGTGTCAGTGAGTTAGTGGGATATCTACTCCAGGTATATGAAGAATTTCCTCAGGCAGAAAGGCTAGATGAGGAAAATTGGATCCAAAGGCCCGGAAGGTGGCTGAAGCAGGTGCTGTGGAGCACTTAGAGCTTGTTTAAACATTGGAGATGCCAAGATCATCCAGTGCATCCCTAGCCATCACCAGTCATCCTGACTTTTGGCTTGCCATTGGACTCTGATGATTCTGGAAGAGAAAGTGAGGCTGGCCACTTTGTGCAAGTCTACCTCACTTAAATCTAAGTCAGGACATCACCCTCATTGATCCTTTTGAAAAACAAAGGACAACAAGAACCGCATTAAGTACCTACTATGTGCCCAGCACTGTGTTAAGGGGAAGAGCTACAAAGAAAGGCAAAAGATTGTCCCTGCTCTCAAAGAACCTACTGGAGAAGACGATATCCAAACAGCTATGAACAAACAATCCATTTATAGGATAAATTGTAGAGAATTAACAGACAGATGGGACTAGAATTAAGAGGAATTGGGAAAGACTTCTTGTAGAAGGTGAGATTTTATTTGGGATTTGAAGGAAGCCAGGGAAGCAAACCCAGGACTTTTGACCTTTTTGATATATATTTATTTATTTTTATAGTATCATGACGGTGATTCCCAACTACTCATGCTGGAGCTCAGTTTCTAAATAAACCAACAAACCAATAGAAAGCTTCAAATAAACTGATAAGGCATCAGAAAGTATCTTTATTCAGCATGAAGCAATAGGTAGAGAACTATATCTGTTATCTAGCCCTGAGTCTGATTCTGACTTACTTTGTGACCTTCGATAGGTCACTGAAATTCTCTTGGCCTCAGTTTCCACAGCTGCAAAATGAGGAACATTAGTGATCTCTAAAATTCTGTGATTCCTAAGAGGACTTTGAGGTAAATAAGCTGTATAAGTGCATTTTATTTGACAGATTACCATAACAAAGATTAAACTTGGGTAACAAAACTTAGGCAAAGTATGATTCCAGTACTTGATAATCTGGGTCCCTTTTTAATAGAACCCACTGATTTCGGAAAAGGCCTTGTGGTCCTTGTGGTCCTCAAGAAGGCAAGCTGTTTAGAATGGGAGAAGCATCAGTATGAATTCAATAAACAGATTTTTATGTCATTTATTAAAATGTGATTCTACCTGTTTTTAATTGGTGAGGATACTAACTAAATGGTTCCATTATTTGTTCACAGATGAAAAGTTTAAAGAATGTATTCATTTCTCAGAAGTTAATGAGACACACAGAACTGTGGGTGTGCTGATCATAGCTAGGATAATAGAATTTAGGGCTGGAAGGAACTTCAGAGGCCACTGGTCCCATGCCTTCATTTTACAGATGAGGAAAACAAGGTTGAAGGAGATTAAATAATTTGCTCAATATCACATTGGTAGTAAGTTTAAGAGGTAGGATTTGAACTCCCATCCTCTGACTCCAGAGCTAGTGCTCATTTTGCTATATCAGGTACTGTCTAGGCTCTAGGGAGATTTCAAAATAATAGTCTACAGATGGCCAACCATGATTCCAAAGGACCAGTGATGAAACATGCTACCTGCTTCCTGATAGAGAAGTGATACACTTGACACATAGAATGAGACATATGTTTGTTGGACATGACCAATAAAATAATTTGTTTTGTTTAACTATGCATATTTATTTTAAAGGTTTTGTTTTTCATTTGGAGAACAGGGGTAGAAGGAAGGTAGAAACAATTTTTATTTATTAAAAAATAAAATTTTGTTTAAACAAGATTTCACTATTCCCTAAAACTGGCATTTCATCTTGTAAAACTGGAATTTTCATTGATTTGATCTTCCAAAAAAATTTTATGGGGCTCTGCCCTATTTTTATAAAGGCCATAGTTTATTGGAACTGTTATTCATGAAAGCCCGGTGTCATAAAACATTAGGAAGGCACTTTGGTATAATGGAAAGTGTTTTGGATTCAGGGACTAGGAAACTTGGATTCTAGTCCCAGCTCTTCTATTAAGTAGATAGGTGACCATGAGCAAGTCACTTACTCGTAGTTTCCTTATCTAAAAAATAGGGCCAATAATATTGACTGCCCACTTCACTGGTAGAATTTGCTTGTATATATGGGAACTCATATTTATTCAGGTGCTCAAAGAATAGTTATTTCTTCCACATTTTTTTGTTGTTGGAACAAAGAGAATGCTTTAAACGTATTTAAAAGAGACATTGACATCGGGGACCACGCTTATTATTCCACTTCGCTATTGTTGTTTGGCATTCACAGAATTCATCATCAAAGCTCTTTTTGAACTGATTGGGAAGGTCTGAAAGTGTGATTAAATGACTCTAAGATTCAGAGGAAGCAGTGTCATCAAAAGGACTGAAATTCCTTAGAATGGAAGCTGCCACTAATCATTCCCATTTACAGGTTTAATATGCATTTGTGAGCATATTAGTCCTAGGGCTCCCAAGACAAATTCTGTAGTTTCTAAAACATATAGCCCAACAATGTTCTCTCTGGCATTTGTGTAAACTCACTTTACTGAAGAGAAAAAAAAGAAAAGATAAGGAAGCTAATGATGGTTCCCATGTGCATCTGAGAGCCCAGACTGGAATCTCAGGTAAGTTCTGAATCCCTCGGGCATTTGCTCTACTATTTCTCAGGTAAGTTCTGAATCCCTCAGGCATTTGCTCTATTATTTCTGTCTTCTCCAAATCTCTTTCTGAACTTATAAAGTAGTAACTAACAATGCTTAATTATTCTACAGTACTTCAGGAAAGTCTAGTGAAAATTGCTATAAATTATTTAACTTATGAAATGTCCTTTAATATTTTAATAAAAAGGGACAGTTAGATGGCTCAGTGGATAGAAAGTCAAGTCCAAAATATAGGAGATCTTGGGTTCAAATATGGCCTCAGATACTTCCTAGCTAGCTGACCCTGGGAAAGTTGCTTAAATCCTAATTGACTAGCTCTCACTTCGCTTCTGCTTTATAATCAATACTTTGTATTGAGTCTAAGAAAAGCATGAGAATTTTAGAAAAGAAATTCTAATGAAAGTCATTCTTTATCTTTTAATAAAGTTTTTAATGGTATAATTATTCTCAGTTTTTAACTCCTTAATGTCTTTTATTGAATGCTCCTGAAAAACAAAGAAAAACAGTTAAACAAAACCCTTTGACACAGTAACTGTCAGACAGTATATTCAATATTCTGTATCACTGGTCTCCCACATCTTTATAGAGGAAGGAGAGATATTTTATTATTTGTTCTCAGAGATAAAGATTGGTGATTGAAATAACCAATCTGATCCTGTCTTTTTCGATTTGCCTTACAATAATAAGTATACATTAAAATGATACATATATTTCTCTTGGTTCTAATTGTTTTGCTCAGCATCTGTTCACAAAAGTCTTCCTGTGTTTCCTGGAATGCCTCATATTTGTCATTTCTTATGATCTGATAACATTGTATTTATATGTGTATAATATAGCTTTTTCATCCATTCCTCATTTACCGATCCCCCGCTTTGCCTCCAGGTTTTATTTTCATGAAAATGCTGCTTTAACTAGATGTTGAATTGTGTGTGTGTGTGTGTGTGTGTGTGTGTGTATGCATAGTTGGTTGGTTGTTTTTTATACCCAAAGAGGACCAAAATGGCATCACTCTTTCACTCTTTTGGGGTCAATGTACAGTGTGTTCAACTGTGGCTGATCAGATTAATACAAGCTCAGAAAGTTCTATCTCAGGATGGGCACAAATAGCCCATATGAAAATTTGGCACAGAGACATCTCTAAATGTGAGCATCTCACATTTCTTTTGAACTACTGCAATTCTGCTTTGCTCATAGAGCACAGCTTCTTCTTTGATGTGGGCATGCCAGCTGGATGGGTCCTGGGCCAGTGTCTCCCATGTCTCATAATCAATACCAAAGTTCTTCAGAGAGACCTTTAGAGTATCTTTTACTATTTATAAAATACAAAAGATAGCGTGTGTGTGTGTGTGTGTGTGTGTGTGTGTGTGTGTGTGTGTGTGTGTGTGTGTGAGAGAGANTGTGTGTGTGTGTGTGTGTGTGTGTGTGTGTGTGTGTGTGTGTGTGTCTCTAATGGTCACTTTAAAAAAAAAACAAGCCTTCGCTCTGACATTAAATAGGAAGTAGGACAACCTGTAGGACAGGGACTGCGTTAGACCTCCACAGCCATGAACTTCAGAGAGATGCAGAGAGATATCATTAGGCAAACATTGTCATTTGTTCTAGTTCATGTGTTACTTCAAGAGCAATGATATGCTGTTTCAGGGCAAGCTAACTATTGCTTTGGAAGTGTCTGGTAGGTTACATCACTCCCAAACTAACACTTAACTAGGATCTGAAGAGGGGATGTCAGCTTTCCATGGAGCTATTTACCCATCTCAAGCCAGGGTATCACAAATGAACTGTGTAGAAACAAGACCATAAAAACATTGCTTCCAAGAATGCTCCAAATATGATTTACAGAGATTACCACTGGAGTTCCCAGCCATGGTGATTATATAAGGAGCTGAGTCAATATGTATTTCTTTTTACCAGCAACAAACCGTCAAAATGTCTTGTTTTTTACTCCCTATTTTTCAATAGTTCCAATCATTTATAGAATGGGAATTTGGGAAGTAATCAAACTGATTTCCTAAGGGAGTGGTGGGACTTACCTTTTAAAAATAATGCTTAGTTGGGGCAGCTGGGTAGCTCAGTGGATTGAGAGCCAGGCCTAGAGACGGGAGGTCCTAGGTTCAAATCCGGTCTCAGACACTTCCCAGCTGTGTGACCCTGGGCAAGTCACTTGACCCCTATTGCCCACCCTTACCACTCTTCCACCTATAAGTCAATACACAGAAGTTAAGGGTTTAAAAAAAAAAGAAAGAAAAAGAAAAATAATGCTTAGGATTTACTCGGTCTTTAAAAGGTTCTATATATGATGAGTTGACTTATGTCCTAAATAAAAGTCCTTTTCGCAAGGAACTTATTTTCCCTCCCTTAAATGGGAATGATACCTATCAATGAGGCAGTAGAAGAGACCAAATAAGCCGGATCATTTTCCTACCTGTATAGAGCAGAATGATTCTGAAAAATGGAAATCATCAGAGCACAAAGACATAAGAGAAGGGCTGGAGAAAGGAGACCATTTACCATCCTGTTCCCCTTTGGAAAGCTAATTCCCTTCCCCTACTTTTGAGTAGTAGCACCCCTCTCCTTAGTTTTTGCTCTGCCTTCTTCACACTTTCCTGTTCCTCTTTCAAGTTCAGTGTCGAGTGTTGGAGGTGAGCCAGAGGGTAGTTAGCATTGGTAAATATAGGATGGAAGAATTTAAAAAAAATTTTTTTAAATCTGAACTTCAAAAACACCAAGAAAAATAAACATTCCTATTTACAAAGTCAAAGAAAAGATTCTGCATACAACCATGAATTTATTTTACTAAATCTTGCTTTTTTAAAAAAAGGATAAATTTACCTTACTGCTTTCAAAGCTGTTCTACTTATCTGTGTTTCCTTCTGAATTCCTTTCTGTTCTCTTCGGTGCATTTTAAAAAAATACTTCAGGGAGAAGCTGGGTAGCTCAGTGGATTGAGAGCCAGGCCTAGAGATGGGAGGTCCTAGGTTCAAATCTGCCCTCAGACACGTCCCAGCTATGTGACCCTAGGCAAGTCATTTGACCCCCATTGCCTACCCTTACCACTCTTTTGCCTTGGAGCCAATACTCAGTATTTACTCGGAGGGAAGGTAGAGGTTTAAAAAAAAAATACTTCAATGATTGTCTAATCCGTAACAATACCTGTGATTCCCCATGATAAATATAGTAAATTACATTTTTACTATTTTAGCAATTTTCTTTGTGTTCCTGTTTTTTTCTGTTATTTAAACTTTCGTCTTCTCTTGTACTGGTTTCAGCTGGTGTGAATTCTCTCTTCTGATTGCTTGAGTATTTAAATCATCACAAAAAGATACTATATTTCACTCTGTAAAAATAAGAGGCAATAAAAAAAGTTTTAAGCCAAATATGTTTAATTATTGACATTTCAAATGATGAACAATAAGTTGTTCATTTATTTGAATCATTTAAAAGTTGAAAGCTTGGGGAGAAACTAGTTTATTATATTAGACTTGCAAAAATGTTTACTAGCAAAATGATTATGTTAGTTAGCACTGTTGTGTTACTTTAAAATTCCATATAAAGATTGTTTTATTTTGAGTTTATAATTCACATTCAAATACAGCGAGCAGTGTAATGATACAATTCCTCTTTATCATTGGCACACACCAATTAAAGGTGATCCAGGCAGATCATGCCCATGGCCAGGTCCTACTTGTACCTATTCAAATTTGACCTTTTCTGTATTCTTTATTAACTCATTGTAGTCCTATATCCACTCTCTTTCAGGCAAATTCCCTTTATGTCTTGTTTTTGGTGACTTTGAACTTTATCTACATTGAAAGGGGAGGGTAAAACAACTAGTAAGTGTCAGCTACTAGTTACCTCTGGGATGGGCTGGGGGTGGACAAATAGCTGAATTTAAGTGGGACATGAATTCAAAAACATTCAGTAATTATGACTATTGCTTCATGTCCTTTCTCAGAAGTTCTGGATAGGAGGTACGGCAAATCCCACAGTTTAAAAATCTGCACTACTTTTGAATTTACTAGATTTGTATAAGAACGCTCTGTCTTGGGGATGGGGGAGAAAGAAAGAAAAATGTATTTCAGAGTCTATTCTTTAGCCAAACTACAACAGATCATGAAGTTGTGGGCCAGTGTGGCTTTGTGACTTCTTTTGAGATAGGAATAATAGCATGCTTGATGACACAGGCTGATGCCCCAAGGCCATCTGTCAGGGACCAAGCAATTAATGTCTTCTCTTAAAGAAGCTACTTCTTTCCCATATTTCTGCTGTCTATTTCATAACTGGCGCTTACCCACACTGAAGAGGGTACATAGTAAAGTGGGCCGTAACCAACAGAAGAATCAAGAAAACTAGTTGAATTGTCCTACTTGGTCCACAATATACAGATATAAGATTAGAGCCTAAGAAGGAATATAAGGTCAAAAATAAAGAAAAAAAGTTAAAAATACCAAAAGATTTTTTTTTGAAAAGATAAGCTCTCATTATTGATTGTAACATAATGAAAACAATGCAAGTGTGAGAATAGAGGACAGCTGGTACTTTAATCAAGGGCAGCCAAATATCTCTCTCAGAGGTTTCCTTGGGCCCTGCAGATGTTTGCAGATTTGTGCATCAGCTCCCTCCCTGTTGCTGCATGCCAACCAGCTGCTTGGACAGACAGCAGAGTTTTCTAGATTTTAGCCAATTTTTTGGCTAAAAAATTATCTTTATTTTTATTCTATTTTACTAACACTCAGCTGGAAAACCTAAGGGAATATGTTGTTATGTTCACAAGACTGAAGGGTTATTAGAAGTCATCCTACTTACACCCTTCATTTTCTAGTGAGGAAACTGAGAACCCAGATCTTTTAAAGTCACTTAACTGAGGGATCCAAGTAGTAAGAGGGCCAGACAGAATTTGAACCCAGACTTGAGGTCCAACATGCTATCAAAACACTGAACTGCTTTTCTAAAAAGATCAAACAACTGTAGTTTCACTGTGTACTTTGGTGGCACTTCTAATGCATTCCCACTCTCCTAGACTTTCCTATCTCTGGTGTGGTAACATTACAAACTGCTTCACTTATAAGATTAAGAATGAGTTTTTTAGTGACCCTGGGCAAGTCACTTGACCCCCATTGCCTACCCTTACCACTCTTCTGCCTAGGAGCCAATACACAGAAGTTAAGGTTTTAAAATTTTAAAAAAAATGAGTTTTTTAGTAGTGGTCATAGGGGAGATGATAACAAGGACAACAGAATATCTCTGGTGTCAGAGGTTGAGAGGTGAAAAAGCTTGAGAGCCCCTGACTAAAAAGTTCACAATGAAAATGGGATCTTGGTCATTTCTGAAAGGCACAAAAGAAGCTGTCATTAATCCACTCACAATAACATGAAGTCCTGACTAATGGGGAGGTGGGGATCAGTGTTTGTTCCTAAAGAAAATGAAGAATCTGCCCTCATACACTTCCTAACTGTGTGACCCTGGGCAAGTCACTAAACTCCCATTGCCTAGCCCTTACCATTCTTCTGCCTTAGAACCAATAAAGAAGATAAGGGTTTTTAAAAAATGAGAGATTTTAGCAGACCGCAGACAAGTGACAGAATTTAAATGTTTGAAAACAAATACTTCTTAGGGGTCTTAAATAAACACAAAGGTTTTTTCTCTTACGGAGCCTCAGTTACAAGAAGAATGAAGTCATCATTCATAGAGACTTTACAGATGGTATTATTGATGCCATTCAGAGGAAGTAGCCCAGAGGTAGATGTTCTTGAATAAGAAGTTCTTATATCTCTGTCTATATTTTTATCTATAGTAAAGCTATAGACTGCCCCTGTCTTTGTCATTTCACCGATTTCATTGTTCTCTAAAAGAGTTGGATGTTTTTGGGTTGGGGGGATTTTTATTCTTATTTTTAAATACCAAAGTTTGGTAGAATATGGTGTGGTTATGCATGAAACAGAGATGTAACTAAATAAAAATTTTCAGTCATAAAAATAGATTTTTTGAAGAAATGACACCTAAGCAGAGCCTTTGAAGGAACCTAGCGATTTCCCACACTTGGCACAAGACATAGGTTGTGTTAGCCATCTAAGTGACTGTACTAACAGATGATGCTTTAATTTTTTAAGAACAGCAAACCAAAACAAGAAGACCTCTCATAGGATCCTAATTAGTGCTGTTTCTATAACAGTCTCGGAATTGCACAATAAATTCTGGTAACTTTAGCCACATGCTGACCTTTACAAGACTCTCTGGACAAGGTTTGGAACTTGTCCCTTCAGGGAAAAAAGATTGTTTGCAGGGAAAAAAAAGGCTATAATGTCTCATATCCCAATTTGTTCCTTTGTGGCTAAATACAATAAATACCCATTAATTTAGGAATCACCAATACAAACAGAGAGAAAAACAATCTGAGTCATAAAATCTAGGACTAGAAAGGCTCTTAGAGGTCATTTTCCCCAACCTTCTTATTTTTTTTTGTTAAAAAAAATAACTTCCTTCTTTCTTAGAATCTATACTATATATTCAATGGCAGAAGGATAATAAGATCTAGTCAACTGGGGTTAAATGACTTGCTTAGGGTCACACATCTAGAAAGTATTTTAGTATTTAAGGCCGCATTTGAACTCAGGACTTCCTGTTTCCAGGCCTGGCTCTCTATCTACTAAGCCACCTATCTGCACCCATTCCTTATTTTACAGATATGGAAACTGAGGACTAGAAAGGGAATAAAATTTCCCTAAGATCACCAAGTATAAATAAAATTAAATGCTTAAAAGATGGTCAGGTAAAAAGTAAAGGAATCAAAGGAATTAGCTGTTAGATGAGAAATTTCACTAGATTGACCATTCCAGATTTCTTGTAGAGATAATAAAAAGAAAAAAATTCCTTCCTTCCCTCCTTCCTTCCTTTGTTCCTTCCTTTGTTCCTTCCTTCCTTCCTTCCTTCCTTCCTTCCTTCCTTCCTTCCTTCCTTCCTTCCTTCCTTCCTTCCTTCTTTCCTTCCTTCCTTCCTTCTTTCCTTCCTTCCTTTCTTCCTTCCTACCTTCTTAACTCTTACCTTCTGTCTTAGAATCAACACTATGTATTGGTTCTAAAGTAGAAGAGCAGTAAGGGCCAGGGAATGTAGATTAAAGGACTTGCCCAGGGTCACACAGCTAGGAAGGGTCTCAGGTCAAATTTGAACCCAGGAGCTCCTATCTCTTAATCCACTGAGCCACCTAGCTGCCCCTAAAAGAATTCATTTGAGCATATTATGGAAGAAGTAGGCCCAATAGTTCAATTTAGTTCAATTTAACAAGCATTTGGTTGTGTGTCTACTATGTGCTGGGTTCTATAGTCAGTGCTATAAATACAAAGAGAAAAGCAAAACAGCTCTTACCTTTTAGGACCTTATATTCTGCATCCTACTTTAATTCAGTGCCAAAGGCAAGAGTTTCTTGGAATAAAAATTGTACTATAATGTGCAATAGTACTTATAGTGTTTGTTTTACTATAATTGACAATTTTAAAAAAAGAGGAACAAATGTAATATTTACTGAGGCTTCCAGTCAGGCAGACCTGAGTTCAAACTTGACCTCAGACATTTATTATTTATATAGCCTTGGGCAAGTCACTTAACCCTTGTTTGCCTCAGTTTTCCTTATTAGTAAAATGAAGGTAATAATACTCACTCCTATGGTTGTTGTGAGGATCAAATGAAATAACAGTTGTAAAGTGCTTAGCACAAGAGTAAGTGCTGGCATATAGTAAGAGTTATATAAATGTTGGCTATCATTATTGTTAAATCTTAGCATAAACTATTGAGTTAGTCAGTCAACAAGCATTTGCTCTAAAGGAGTTTTCTGAAGAAGACTCATTAGGCACATTTGGGAGGGGAGATGAGAAGCTTTTGAAGATGTGTACAGCTAGGGCAGGTAGATGGCACAGTGGATAGAACACTTGGCTTAGAGTTAGGAAGACTAATCTTGCTCCTGTGCTCAGACACCTTCTAGCTATGTGACCTTAGGCAAGTCATTTATCCCTTTTTGCCTCCGTTTCCTCATCTGTAAAATGAGTTGATAACTTGCCCCAAAAAAACCCAAAAGGGGTCATGAAAAGTCAGATAAGATTATAATGATTCAACAGCAACACAGGTATTTCAGTCTTCAGTATTTGCTTTGGTAGTCCTGAGAACCTCCTGAAGGTTACATCTGACTAATTTTGTAAAGTAATCATTGCTTCCGATTTCCTGTTTTCTGGCAATATTGCAAATGAGAATGAAAAGCCCTAATAGTGTTTTAAAATACTGTGTTGCCTTAAGGGGCAACTCTGTAATGTAACTGAGTCATTTTTTTAACTAAAATTTCAGCAACCTTAAGTCACAATTTATAAACACACCGGCATTTGCCAGAAAAAGCAAAATGAAACACAAATTGTCCATGTTTTTACTGGATAGGAACAGAAGGATTGCCAGCTGAGACAAGCTTCTGGAGCAGTCTTCAAAGTATTACAGGCTTGGAGGACATAGATTGCATTTTCTTAAGTGTTATCTTTCATAATGTATTTCTTGATTTTTTAAAAACTCTTGCTTTCTATCTTAAAATTGATACTAAGAATAGGTTCTAAGGTAGAAGAGCAGCAAGAACTGGGCAACTGGGGGTAAGTGACTTGTCCAGACTCACACAGCTAGGAAGTATCTGAGGCCAGATTTGAACGCAGGACATCCCGTCTCTAGGCCTGGCTCTCTATCCATTGAGTCAACTAGCTGTCCCAATGCATTTCTTTATTTCATGATTTCAGTAGAGCTGGCAGGGCTGTTAACAATTATTCAGCACAACTCATCTTACAAATAAGGACACTGAGGCTCAGAGGGTTTGTGAGACTTGCCCAAAGCCACATGGCAAAGAAGTGTCAGAATTGAAAGATAGACCCATGTCTTCTAATTTCAAATCTAGAACTTTTCTCACTACCCTACTTTTTCTGCACTTACATGTTTTACAAGGTGGAAAGCATCTTAGAAATTGAGTCTTACTCTCCCTCTTTGATGAAGATCAAAGCCATACCTGAGTCAAGGATGGAACGGATTTGATTTCTACCAATGAGAGGGGGGTCCCATACCAAAGGGCTTTGGAACTCAATTTGCATAACAACAACAACAAAAAAAGAAATTGAGTCTAACCTATTTGTTTCAATGGAAACAGAAGCTCAGAGACATTAAATGATTTTCCCTGAGTCACACGGCTAATAAATATCAGCAGTGGAAGTTTAACCGAGGTCTTTTGGACTCCATTTGCCATTTATAATATGCTGCTTTTTTTGAAATTGAGAAGGGCTTTGGGATAACATGTGCACTAGAACAGCTTCTAAACTGGTGTCTGCCTCAGACTTACATACTATAGGATGTCTCAAAAATCTTAGTGCAGATTTCTCAGTAGAAAGCAGGATACTTTCTGCTTGACCTTCAGTCCTCAATTTGCTTCATTACTTCCCCCAAACTGCCAACACTCTGAGTCAGTGGTTCCCATATATTTTGCCCACAGAACTACCTTGAACTAATCTCTCCTTTTCTCAGGAAGTACATGGATTTTTGGTCTGTGGTATTCCTGCTTTAAAACTTCTTGATTCTTTTTTTAAAGGTTTTTCTTCTCCAAGTTTCTTCTCAAAACTGCCCCCACAGGACCTGGATAACGACAAGAGTCCTGATTTGGGAGTTAGAGGCCCTTGGCTTCACTTTTCTCATTTGTTACATGAGAGCTTGAAAAAGATCATCTCTAAGACACTACTCTAAATTCGAGGATTATTCATTTTTTCAGGCTTCCATCTTCACACTAGTGATACTTCTAAAACCTTCTCCTCCTAGTTCTCCAAACCGTTGAGCTCTTATAATCTCTTTCTCCACTGTTTCAGTTACCCACTAGGTTGTCTTAGCCTATATCTCATTATCACTTGAAAATATTCCATCTCTAATACAATTAAAGAAATAATGATAAGGACAGCTTCAGAAAAACCTGGGAACTGTGTGAGAAATGCAGTTAAGTGAGCAGAACCAAGAGAATAAATGATACAATTACAATAATTTTATAAAGACAAAGACTTAGAAAACTCAGTGACCAACCATGATCCCGGAGGACTCTTGATGAAACATGCTCCCTACCTCACGACAGAGAAGAGGATAGATTGAGACATATTGTCTTGGATATGGCCAATACTGGAATTTGTTTTGCTTGACTATACATGTTTGTAATAGAGGTTTTGTTTTTCTTTCTTTCTCAACACCGAGGTGGGGTGCAGGAGTGGTTGTGGGAGAGAAAGTAGGCAGGTTTTTGTTGATCGAAAAAATATTAATTTAAAAAATACTCTCTACAAAATCATGCACTGTAAAATTGTCTTGACTACTGTAATGCATATTTCCTTTATTCCATAACACTACAAACTCTTGTTCTACCTCTTGCTTTCCTTCATTTCTCCCAAATATGTTCTTCATCTCCATTATGACTGCCCTCTATTCAATCCCTTTCAATCCAAGTCATTATCTTTCTCTGGCCACAGTTGCCTTCTTACCCAGTCAACCATTTAAGTGTCATACTCTTCTCTGTCCTTGAATTCCTTTCTTTCCCGACTTGCCATTATTCCTATTGTTACCCTCAACCCTAGGTAACAACTCAGTCCAAATGGAGGAAATGATGAAACTACGTTGAATAAATTCACTAAAAATTCATGCTCTGAATCCTTATTTTGATATAGTAATCCATTTACACAACTCTTATTTATGAACAAATCAAAAAATCAAAAGTGGAGTGTGCTTCTTGAAGAGATTGTGGATTCCCTGTTACTCAAGAACTTCAAGCCAAGGCTGAATAATTGCTGTGTATGCCAGAAGGTGTTATTTTTCAGGTATAGGCTGGATTCTATGGCCCTTGAGGTCCCTTTCAATTCTGAAATTCTCTGATTCTGTCATTCTTTCTAGAAACTGTATCTTCTTTCTTCAAGCCCTCATTCTTTCTCCACCCCACCCCTAATCCTCACCTCATTTTCTTTATTCCTTTGTCAAATGAACTTTGTGACTTCGATCACTTAATATGTCCTTAGGTCTTCAAAGCAGGCATTTATAATTCCTGTTTAACACTGGTATTTGTGGATGTCTCTTTTGAGGGTACAGTTGGCTGATTTTCTTGGTACTCATCTCCCTCTCCTTCTTACCCCCTTTGTCTCTGGGGATTTAATCAGCCATACCATGTTACAACAATAGTTCCTTTTGCTCAGTCTAGAGACAATAATGCAATGATCTGGTCCCTTCCTCTACCTCTGTAAGAATTTTGTTGCAGATGAAAAGTTAGGAGTATAACCATGATAGCTCAGAGCCCCGAGTTAGGACAATTTCTAACATTTAGGCATAAGACTAGCCCAATGTAAATTTATCTTTATCTTTAACCTCTGGAGTTTTTTTTATGGTTAAAGCAAAAAGTTACCAGAAATGTTGGGATAAAAATGAATGGAATGTTACCTTGTCTCTTAATAGAAAGAAAATTGGGAGGAAAACATTTTCTTGGACTTTTCCTTAGTCCTTGAAGCAGTGGGTACAACTAGTAATAACTTCAGCCTCTCTATTTTTCTCTGAGATGCCTTATAGGGGCTGTTGGATCTCATAAATGTCTCCCTTCTCTGCTACATCTCAGACTTAATTTTTTTTTCTTCTTTTATATATTGTCCTTGTGCCACCAATTCTTTCACTTCTTCCTTTCAATCTGTCTCTCCAATCCTCTTTTTCTCTTTAAGAACTCTCGGATAGGATTCAGTTCTACTTTCTGACTGAAAAATCTCTATAGTTTCAAATTGCTCTCAGGGATGAGAGAATTGTTATCTTTTTAAACTACAAGTTCCATGATGCTAGTCATTTCTCAAAGCTCCATTATATTTGTACTGTATATCCATGATGAATTTCTCTTCTATTGACCTGACCCAGCATTGGCGAACCTTTTTGAGATCAGGTGCCCAAACTACAACATTAAGCTGCCTGTGAGCCCCCTGCATTATCCCAGAAAGCAAAGGGAGGAAGTCTTTGCATTTTGCTGCTGGGCAGAGAGGCAGGGCATGTGAAAAATGTCCTCGGGTGCTGTGGAGAGGGGGAATGGAGCAGCCCCCTCTGGCATGCAGAGGCACACATGCCATGCCTTTGTCAACATAGACCCATGCTAGATATAGATGTATAATAAATACAATGCCAAATGTTATGTTAAGATAAATAGGGAGAAAAAACTGAAGATGTTAATAGTCATATATTTCTTAGAAAGCATGATAAACAAGGCATACTTTTTGTGGAAAAAGCATTTAGGAGAATAAAGGCATCCTTAGTTGGCTACAATAGGCTAATTTTAGTCAAAGAGAATAAGATACAATGAACAGAAAGGGCAATAGACTAAAGCATGTGCATTTTCTTTATAGAATCACACATAGTTCCTATTTTGGTACCTGAAATCCTAGATAATCTTTGAACTACTTAGGAAAACACCTGCTTTCTAGAGATCTTTACTAGAAAAAAAAAAAACAATAAAAAAGTGTGAAAGTAGAGGTCCTTGGGGAATGATTGATAGCTGTTAATTTCTGGTTATTATATGAAATTATCATTAATTCTGAGGTCTAAAGAGAACAGTTTGTAAATCTGAAACAGTGCAGTTGGTCAGATGAGATGCCATGTTCTTTTTTTCAAGAACACCTCAAGTCTTGCTGTGTCTTCGGTCAGGAGTACCCTATTCCCCTGCTTTCCTTGAATATAAAAGAATGTTATCCTGGTCTCTTCTAAGAGTTCAATCTCAGCATTTTCAAGGTGGGTAACTACACCTAATTCTACAAATCTATTTCAAGGATCCATTAGTGAAGGGTCCAGTTTGTAAAGGGCTTTGAAGCTTAAAACCCCTGTTTTAAGTGGTACTACCATCTGATTGTGTGTAGTACAGATAACCAAATGTGTTCTCCATCACTAGACAGCCACTTATAAGTAAATAATTGATTGCTTCTTTCTTTCTTAGTCCTCTCCTTTCACCTTTAAAGTCAGCAAGAGCTTCTGCAGAGATATGGGAACAGGATGAATGGATTAAGTAAGGCTCCAAAATGATTGAATGTGATCAGAGAGGAAAGCCAAGTCCATCCAACTTACTGGTGCAAATCACTCATTAGGTTTACACAGAACTCTGTTATTTCAAAGAGGTATAGCATTGCTTTATTTAACTGGTCTAGTTATTAGGACAGGAATCTAGTCAGTCAATAAACATTTATTAAACATTGACTATATGCCAGGCAATGTATTAAATGCAAGGAATACAGAAAGAGACAAAAGATAGTTCCTCCCCTCAAGGAGCTTACAATCTAATGGGGACAGCAACAAAGGAATATGTACAAAAAATGCTATGTATAGGATAAACAAGACATGATTAAAGAAGGGAAAGCACTGGAATTAAGAGGGATTAGAAAAAAAAAGGCTTCCTGTAGAAGATGGAATTTTAGATGGTACTTAAAAGAAGCCAAGAAAGCCAGTAGGTAGAGATCAGCATGGGAGATAGCCAGGGAAAATGTTTGGAGCCAAAGGATATTGTATTTTGTTCATGGACTAGCCAGAAGGCTAGTGTCACTAGACTAAAGAGTGAGAGGGAACTAAGGTGTATGAAGACTGAAAAGGTGGTGAGGGTGAGGGGAATAGATTATGAATGGCTTTGAAGGCCAAAAAGAATTTTCTATTTGATCCTAGAGACAATAGTAAGTCACTGGAATTGATTGAGTAGGGGAGTAACATGGTAGGACCTGCCCTTTAGGGAAGTCCCTTAGGTGGCTGAATACAAAATTAATTGGAGTGGGAAGAGACTTGAGACAGGCAGATCACCAGATATGAAAAAATTAGGGCCTGTGCCAGGATAGCAGCACTGTCAAATAATAATGATTGAGGATGATAGCCAAGTTATGAACCTAAGGAACTGGGAGAATGGTGTTACCCTCCACAGCTAAGGGGTTGGGGCTGGGGAAATGATAATGAAATGTTGAGTTTAAGACATCTACCAGACATCCAGTTGAAGATGTCTGAAAGGCAATTAGAGATGTGAGATTAGAGGGTCATAAGTGAAATGGGAACAGGATAGGTTGATTTGAGGATTATCATCATAGAGATGATAATTAAATGCACAGGAACTGATGAGATCAACACTTCGAAGTAATATATACAGAAAAAAGGGCCCAGAAGAGAACCCAAGAAAACCTACATTTAGAAGGGGCAATCTAGCTAAAAATCAAGCAAAGGAAACTGAAGAGTGTCAGATAGATAGGAATACAACCAGGAGAAAGTGGTGTCTCAAAAATGTAGAGGGAAGAGAATATTAAGGAATAGTGGATGATCACTGGGGTCAAAAGGCGCTTATGGGTCAAGGAGAATGAGGAATGAGAAAAGATGGATTTGACAATTGAGACAATTGAGAGTATTGGTAACTTTGGAGAGAGCAGTTTGGTGAAATTATAAAGTTAGTGCCAAATTATAAGGTACCAATGAAAAGCTTCCAAAAATTAATGCCAGGAACTCAGTTCGTTGAGAATAGTTTAGAATATAAACTTCACAATTATAGGAATTATTTTTTCCTAGTTCTTTATGGCACCTAATTTATTTTGGGAAGAGAATGTTGGCTAATATTACCATTTTATTGTTAAATATTTAAATTATCCAAAATTAATTTTACATGGCTCTAAATTTTAAAAATGCACTGGTCGTAAGAGATATCATCAAAGAAGTATATGATCTGGAAAGGACATGGCCTAGTCAAGTGAAGAGAAAAAGAGATTACAGATGAACTGAGTTCTGCACTCATACCCCCAAAATGTAAAAAGACCTAGATGAAAGGCAATTTGGGGTAGGACCTTTTTGTAAATTCTGTCATGTAATGTGACAAGAATCACATAGGATGAAAAACTATTGAAGGCTTCACCTAGAGAAGGGATGTTTAAACAATCAATAAACTGAAAAGTATTAATTTGACAAATTTCATAACTGTCAGTTATGTGTTAGGTGTTGAGGGGTATAGAAGCAAAAGAGAAAAACCATTCATTGTCTTCTCAGAACTTTTACTCTAATAAGGAAAACATCATGCACATATACAAATATATACAAAATAGATGCAAAATGAATGCAAAGTAATTTGGCAAAGAGATACATTAGCAAAGCAATGAATGAGAAAAGCTTCATATAAAGGATGCAAATCCCACTTCTGCATCTACCTGTGTTTTTGTTGTTAACTTGGCTGACTCTTGGTGACCTCGTTTGGGGTTTTCTTGGCAGAGATACTGGAGGGGTTTGCCATTTCCTTCTCCAGTTCATTTTTTGGGTGTGAAACTCAGAAAATAGAGTTATGTGACTAGGTCACACAACTCTTAAGTGTCTGAGGCTGGATTTGGACTCAAGTTCTCCTGATTCTAGTGGCCAGCACTTTATTCTTTTGATAATCACTTTACCTTCCTGGGCCCCTTTCCTCATCCCCCAATCATAAATTGAGAGGATAGAGTTAGATAGTCTTTGAAATTTCTTCCATTTCCTTTCAAGTAGAGGGTGAAACCCATTCTTTGGATTACTGCTAAAAGGAAGTAATGAGAAAAAATGTTTAGAATAGGGCAAGGACCCAATTGAGTAAAGGGTTAGAATTTAGCACATGCTTAAATGAAGGAAAGGAAATGAATGTGAGTTTTGGGAAGTATGTATGTGAATGTGGGTGGGGTAGGATAAGGGGTGTCATTTTAAAGTTGAGTTTGAGAAAAAGTAAGCACCACTGTGAAGCAAAAGGAAAACTGGATTTGGAGTTGGCAGATCTGAGTTTGAGTTCTGGTTCAGTTATTTGTTACCTATATGACCTTGAACAAATAATTTTCTATCTCTGAGCTTCTGTAAAGTATCTCATCCACAGACTTGAGATCCTATGAGTTAATGAGACTGACTCTATATTGCTTGTTGTTGATAATGATTTTTTATTTTAGGAGCAATCTGATAATAATTTCCACTTTTTCATATGACATCCGGCAAGGAGTTAGTAGAATCCAGATTCTACAGTTGCCAAGGAGAATAAGTCACTAAAAAGACAGAGAGGTCTAAAGTTTTGCTTTGTTTTGTTTTAAACCCTTGCCTTCCATCTTAGAATCAACATGGGGTTTTGGTTCCAAGGCAGAAGAGTATCAAGGGCTGGGTGATAGGGATTAAGTGACTTGCCCAGGGTCATAGAGCTAGAATATATCTGAGGTCATTTTTGAACTTTGAACTCTCTGTCTCTAGACCTGGCTTTCAAGCCACTGAGCCACCTAGCTGCCTCCTCTGCTGTTCTTTTGAAGGTTTCTCTCTTCTGACCTTCATCTCATGACCGCCGTCACTCTGATGCAGGACCTAATCAACTCATACCTACTGTAAACACCTGCTGACTGGTCTTCCTACTTCAGTATCCTCTCCTGACTCCACGTCATTTTCCACTCAGTTGTCAAATTAATCTTTTCAAAATGCAGTTCTGATCATGCCCTATACACCCTCCCCATTCAGTAAATTCCAATGGCTCTTTATTATATCCAGGATCTAATATAAAATCTTATGGCATTTAAAGCCTTTTATATCCTGGTTCCCTCATACATTTCTCATCTTCTTACACTTTATTCCCCATCAGATATCAAGGTCATCCTCTGAATCCCAGTACATTGCCACTGGCCTTCTGATGACTAGAAAAGAGTAAAGCTGAAGACTTTGTGCAACCCTGCCTCATTTAAATACAATTCACAAATAAGTCATTACTCTATGATGTCATTAGTCCTCTTCAAAAAAAAAAGGACAAATAATAGTAACACACACACACACACACACACACACACACACACACACACACACACAAAACGTACTCTGCATTCCAGTAAGACTGGCCTCTTTGCTGTTTCTCAAATGAAATATTTTATCTCCTCCCATCCCTCATTTTAGAGATGAGGAAATAATGCTCACTGAGGTCAAGTGGCTTTTCCAAGCTACTAAGTTGCTATGGTAGGTTTTGAACCCACATACTCTGAATCCAAATATAATATTGTTTTTCAATGTACCATGCTACCTCTTAAGCCTACATAACTAGATAATCCCATCCAAATGTTAACCAAGCCCAAGTCTTGTTTAGCCTCTGAGATAAAGTGAAATGAAATGAATGAATGAGCAGAAAAGCATGTATTAAGTGCTCAGCAGTGAGGATACAAATATAAGGAAACAAGAAGGTCCTTTGACCTCAAGGAATTTACATACTAATAAGGGAAAATGAACATAATGGAGAGATTAAAGTGGGAGTATAGGTATAGTATGCTATCCTAGTGGCCTGCTTTATAAATATCTGGAAATGGGATGGTGGCCTGGTTCTTGGCAAAGTGAGATAAATGCTCCCTTATCAGAGCTCATAGTCCTAGGACCAGAATTGAAGTTCTGAGGGGAAAGTTATGAGTAGGACCGAGTATAGGTGACACAAATTGGGAATGACTGGAAAGTGATACTTGATTTTCAAGTGATATGACTGTTGATCAGCCTCCTCCATGGCACACTTATGGAAAAGGTGGCGACCATGGACAATGCTACTCTATTGCACAAAAAGTATTAAAATGTCCTTGATACTTTGTAGATTTGTGTAGACTCTATGTATTTCCCATCCTAAGGAGCTAACAATCTTAAGCTAGTCTATTCTCATTTATATACTACATGTAAATTTTTATAAAAAGTATGTCCATTTATCTAGTTTGGAAATAGCTAAAGATGGCACAGAAAACATTTTTCAAAGCAAGTGATTGTAAGGGAAATTTTAAAAGTGAATTCTCTTCTGTCACTGTCCCTTGAACCTTGTAGTTAGCATAAAAAATGTATCTTTTCTGTTAAATGTCAGGTCTCTATTGCCCCCAGGGTAGCCAAAGCTATTGGCCAGGGGCCTGTAACTGGAATCCCACTCCATCTTACTTTCCTCTCACTTTATTACCCTAGGGCAGTGATGGAGAACCTATGGCATGGGTGCCAAAGATGGCATACAGAGCACTATCTGTAGGTATGCAGCCACCCTCCCTCCACCCCCCCACCACCAAAGTTTGTTACTGTAAAGGTGGAGGGAATTGTGCTCTGAGTACTCCTCTCCCCCTCTCTACACTCACTGAGGACATTCTTTACTTCATCCACCCCTCCACCCAGCAGCCCATTGGGAGTGTTCTTCCTCCCTTGTGTGGGGTAAGGGGGGGGCATGCCTGGCAATTAGTGGGGGGGGGCACAGCATGCAGTCTTTGTTGGGGAGTGGGTGGGCAGGCACCGTACTTGGTCTGGGAGTGGGATGGGGGTGGGGCCTGGCACTCTGGCTTTAAAAGGTTCATCTTCATTGCCCTAAGGCATCTTTAATTTGTTCAGAGATTGAGGCAATGTGGGATAGGTATGCACAATAATGGGAAGATAATCGCTGGGTGCCCTGGTAACCTAGGGTCACCTAGCATCATCCTGGAAAGTTCTGTGCCTTCTGGGGGTACTATGTTGTAAGAAGAGCTCATTAGTGATCCTGCAAAAGCTGTTCTGGGCCTCTGCTTGCTGATGGTGTCAAGGATTATAACTGATATGATTTTAAAATTACATTAAGAGCATCACATTTAATTCCCCTAACAACTCTGTGAAGCAGGTGATGGGGAGAAAACATCTCCATTTTGCAGGTGAAAGAATGAGGTTAAATGATTTGTCCAAAGTTACATAGCAGGGCTGGGACCCAATTTCAAATCATCTTTTAAGAGGAGATCTAACATCTTCTGAAAGAGTCTCTGACTTGGAATCCAAAGAGATTTGTGTGATTATGGGCATATGAGTCTCTTTCCTCATTTATAAAATGCCCATATTACTTATAATACCAACCTAATGGGTTATTGTGGAAAAAGTACTTTTTAAGCTACCACTGAGAGTTTCTCTGGGTTACTCAAATTCTTCAGTTTGTAGCTTGTTTAGGGAATCTTCTAGTCCTACTGCCATCACTTCTAGTTCAACTTCTAATTACTTTTTTTCCTTATCCTTAGACCAGAGATTTTTAGCCAAAGGGTCAGTGAACTTTAAAAAAATTGTATTTCAGTATAATTGGTGTTTTTTTTGGAATCCTATGCATTTAAAAATATTATTCTGAGAAAAGGTCCCATAGACTTCACCAGACTCCTGAAGTGATGATCTATGACACAAAAAAGGTTAAGAACCTGTGCCCTAAAGTATTGTAGTAGTTTCTTAATTTGTCTGCCCATTCTAGTCTTCATGTTCTCTAATCTGTTTTAGAAAATGCCATCATTTCCCTAAATCAGAGTTCTGAATATATGACTCTGCTGCTTAAAAATCTTTATTGCCTCCCTGTTGCCTACATAATAAAGCCCCAAAATTACTTGTCTTGTCATTCAAGTCCCTCAATTTCTGGCCCTAACCTATCTTTTCATCCTTATTTCTCTCTTCCCCTCTTAAACATACCCTACATTCTAGTCAACATGGACAATATGTCATTTCCTGAATATACTCCACAGTGTTTGACTTTGGAATCTTTGGCCAAATTCTCTTTGCCTGGTGTTTGCTTCAGTAGCAATATACTAAAATTCTCTTTGCCTAGAATACTCTCTCCTCTGCTTGTTAAATTCCACCTAACAGAGAAAGAATTGAAAATTGAAGAGATGCCCATGAATTGGGAAATGGCTGAACAAGTTGTGGTCTATGATTGTGATGGAATACTGTGATAATTAGATTAAGTCCACACTGCCCATCTTTAGATTTAATCACCAAAGGTGAGAACACCTCCAATTTTGGGAGGTCTGTAACCCTGGTGTGCTAGAGTGGATAACAAATCAGAATCAACTGACTGCCCCCTAGGCAGTTCTAAGAGATGAGTCTGTTGTGATTGGACATGCAAACTAGGAGGGAGGCACAAGAAGTGATGCATAAATGACCCCTTTAAAAAGAGACCTCAGTCAGCTGGGCTTAGTCTTCTAGGTCTTCTGGTTTTGTGAAGGGGACCTGAGGGAGCTCTACTGGTTCATGACTGAGACTGTTCCACTTGGTGATTGTTAAGACTGAATCTTCCTGAACTTCTCTTAAGGAACTTTCCTTTCAAAGAGACTCTGTGACTGAAGTTTTGCTTCATACACCTCCCAGGCCTTGGGGGCCTCTGGCCCTCCTCTCAAATCTTGGTGTTTTCCAATTAAGGACTAGTAAAATCTGCCTGGTTTGAGCCAGGGGTGGAGCAATTTACTCAGTGTGTTAGATTACTTATCCTATCTTATTCTCTCTCTAATTTTCTTACTTTCTCTCTCTCTTCTTAATTGTAAATAAACTTGAGATTATTCTTAATTGAGGATTGATAATTGTTTAATCCTCTGGTGATCAATCCTTAACATATTCAACCCCAAAACCCCTTTTCCTCCTTACAATACTATTGTGCTGTAAGAAATGATGAGCAGAATTATTTAAGAAAAACCTGGGAAATGTTTTAAATCTCTTTTGATTAGACAAATGTAAATTAAAACAACTCTCAGATACCACCTCACACCAACCAGATTAGTCAATATGTCAGTAAAGGAAAATGATAAATGTTGGAGGGAATGAGGCAAAATTGGAACATTAACGTATTGCTGATGGAGTTGTGAACTGATCCAACCATTCTGGAGGGCAATTTGGAATTATGCCCAAAGGGCTATAGAAGAACACAAATCTTTTGATCCAATAATACCACTACTAGGTCTTAATCCCAAAAAGATTTTTAAAAAATGAGAAAGGACCTGTTTATACAAAAATATTCATAACTGCCCTTTTTGTGGTGGCAAAGAATTAGAAACTAAAGGGATGTTCCTACATTGGAGAATGACTGAACAAATTGTGGTTTGTGATAATGATGGAATACTATTGTGCTGTAAGGAATGATGAACTGGATGATTTCAGAAGGAGCTACAACGACCCACATGAACTGATGCAAAGTGAAATAAACAGAACCAGGAGAACATTATACACAGTAACTGCAATATTGTGGGACAATCAAATGTGATATCTTCCTACTTCCAGTAGCAAGAAAAATACTCACTAGGGTAAAAAATAGTATTTATAAGCAATATCCTTGCAAGCACCTAGAACTTACTAACTTCTTTTTTGTGTTTTCTGGTTTACTGATTTTGAATAGGTAAAAAAAAAAGATAAGTTATTGATATTGGATAGATAATTCTGGAATCAGAGATATGCTAAGGACTTATTTTTCTTAACCCTTTTCTTAAACCCTTATCTTCTGTCTGGGAATCAGTACTATTTATTGGTTCCTAGGCAGAAGGAGGAGCAGTAAAGGGTAGGCAATGGAGGTTTTGCTAGTAACAGCAATACAGCGGTCAAAGACAATCCCGAGGATTTATGAAAAACCTTCCACCTCCAGAGAAAGAACTATTGGAGTAGAAGTATAGATGAAAACATATGATTTATCACTTGTTTATTTAGGTATATGTTTTGGGGTTTAGGTTTTATGGGATTGTTCATTTATAAGAATGAATAATATGGGGCAGCTGGGTAGCTCAGTGGAGTGAGAGTCAGGCCTAGAGACAGGAGGTCCTAGGTTCAAACCCGGCCTCAGCCACTTCCCAGCTGTGTGACCCTGGGCAAGTCACTTGACCCCCATTGCCCACCCTTACCAATCTTCCATCTATAAGACAATACAACAAAGTACAAGGGTTTAAAAAAAAACAAAAAAAAAGAATGAATAATATGGAGATAAAAATTTTAATTTCATTGAAAAAAAAACTTGGGGAGACATACATAGAAGCAAAGTGAAGTGATCAGAACCAGGAGGAAACTGTACATAATAACAGCTATATTGTAACAGCGATCAACTGTGAAAGATTTAGCTACTTTGAACAAGATAATAATCCAAGCCAAATCTAAAAAACTCTTAATGTAAATGCTACCTACCTTCATAGAGAGACAACTGGTGAATTCTCAGTACAAACTTAAATATGGCTTTTTCACTTTTATTTTTCTTGCACTTTTGTTTAGCAACATGGCTAATATAAAAATATTTTTGTACTATTTCACATATACAATTGCTATGTTGCTTGCCTTCTCAATGAATAGGGGAGGGAGAGAGAATATTTAGAATTCAAATTGTTTTTAATATTAAAAATTAATAAATAATTAAAATGGTAAATTCCTTTAATCTTTAACTCTTTAATCCCTATCTCAAATACAACTAGTCCCATGAAGTTTTCGTGTATCTCCCCCTACTTAGAATTCATCTTTCTTACCTTTGAATTATATTTACTATTCTCCTTTGAATTGAAATGATCATATTTATCTCTAATCTTCCCTTGTGTCTGCTCCTTAAGTGGAAAGACAATGACTTCTTCATTTCTATTTCCTCTAAGATTATCCAACTATCCCTTGAGAGATTCAGTAGGTAAAGAAATGAATAGAGGGAAAATTACTACCTGGATGTTAACAATGCAAGATTTTAGTTATTTAGTTTCACATAGTAGGTATTTAAAAATACAATTTGTATTGAATTCAATTTATCACACATTAAGTTTCTGAGGCAGAATTTGAACCCATGATATATGCAGATATTATTTTAACTCTGATTTCTCTGGTTATCGTTCTTAGGAACATCCTATTGGAGATTACTGGGTTATAAAATATCTGTGGTCTCAGATTATTTGAAGTTGTCAAAATCCAGCTCACTGAGGAAGAATATCAAAGGAAGTACATAAATTTAAAGAAGAAATTCTATTTGCATTCATTATACTGATATTTTATACCTGAAAAAAATTATCTCTATGCAAATGACTTCTAAATCTGTATCTCTAGTCCCAGAAGTCTCTTCTTAGTTTCAAATTCTCCAGATCAGTTCCTCTTAGATATCCTACCAGCATATCAAATTTTATTCAGTACTCTAGTATTCTAGTGGATCTGTGAGCCAGTCAATGTGGGTACTCCCTTCCATGGTGTAGATTGTAATCCACCCTTGTTTGTCCATCTTGTATCACTCTAATTCATATCTTTCCATAAATCTGTAATAGGAGCTCTGCCCAGTGTACTGAGGACCTTCCTTATGTTCTTTTGACATTAAGTCAAAATGTCATTGGAGAGCTTTAAGAAATAATGAACTAAATGATGGTGCAAAGGGTGCAAATTAACCCTGCAAAGCCTTACTGCGGAAGGTCATGATTCTGCAGCTTTTCTCTTAAGATTTGTAGCTTAACTAATTCCTCTGAATCTCCCTTACCTTCTCTATCCCAATCACCATCTCCTTCCTAATTTCCTGTGGGTTTTGGAAGCAGGATGGATCTGGGTGGTAGCATTCAAACTTTGTAGATTTAGTTTCCCCATACTCAAGTAGGGCTTACCCTTGATACAATTTATCTCCTGAATCATTGTATGCTACTTTCCTAACTTTAAAGGCAACAAAACCTCCTGAGAATGAGTGAGGCAGGTCTTGTCTCAGTCTCAATGATCACAAAAGAAACTTGGAAAGATTTATATGAAGTGATGAAAAGTGAAGTGAGCAGAACCAGGAGAATGTGGTGCACAGTAACAGCAATAAAGTACAATGATCAATTGTGAATGACTTAACTATTATTAGTAAAGTAAGTATCCAGTAGAGCTCCAAGGAACTTATGAGGAAAAAGACTATCCACTACCACTGAAGGAACCAATGGAGTGCAGATTGAAGCATGCCATTCTTCACTTCATTTTCTCCACAAATTTTTCTCCGGTGTGGGAGCCATATATGTCTTCTTTCATATTAGGATGAACATAGAGATATTTCTTATATGACACTTATTATATTATATGATACATATGACATGTACCACCCAGATTATATTATCTGCCATCTTAGAGAGGGGGATTAGAGAAGAAAGTAAGGAAAGAACATGGATTACACAATTTCAGAAAATGTTTATTGAAAAACATATCAAAATGTAATCTGGAAAAAATTAAAAGTATTTTAAAAAAAGAGATATCAGTGCAACATGCTGTCTGGTCTGTATCTTAGTTATCTCTTGCTTTCCCTATCTTACTACTCCATCTTATTTTCAACCATATATTTCTCTGATAACATCCTTTACATATTTCCTCCTACTTAATTCCTCATTCATAATGTACTGTAACCCTTTCATGCACTTTAGGCAATTTTTAAAAGCATCTTAAATTCACACATCTATATATGAATTATGTTTCTCCTTAACCTACTTCTCTTTCTAGGTACTATTGTAAATACAATGCTAAACTTGGATTTAGGACAACTTAAGTCCAAATCCTGCCTCAGGTACTTATAGGGTAGAAAATGCAATTCAATTCAGTCATGTTGGACTATTCAAGACCCCATTTGAGATTTTCTTATTAAAGGTATGAGGCATTTGCAATTTCCTTCTCTGGCTTATTTTACAGGTAAGGAAACTGAGGCAAATAGGATGAAATAACTTGCACAAGGCATACAACTATAAGTGTCTGAAGCCAGATTTGAACTTAGGAAGATGAATCTTGCCAGCAGGCCTAGCACTTTATGCACTATACCGCCTAGAGGCCCCATTCTCTATTGTAGTTATCTATGTTGTTTTCCCTAATAAATCCTTAAATGGCAAGAATTATCCTAAACTTTGTATCCCAGCTAACATTTAGCATAGCACTCTGTATTCAAGGAAGTGTTTCATAAATATTATCTGTATTAAATAACATTGTATTATATCTAACTGTGGGAGCAACGTTGCTTAACTTAACATGGTTATTTCTCCATCTGTGAAATTAATTGTTTTGATTAGATTGATTGGTTTGTAAGTTGGGGGTTGTCTATGAACCCCCAAAAAGATTTGTCAATAGCTTTCAGAGTGTCTGATATCTTGATTGGAAAAAAGAATGATATCCTTATTTTCACTAACTTCAAACTAAAATCTAGCATACTCTGCATTTGATTATTTATTTTTAAAATGAGAATGAAATCTGTATACTCTGCCAAAGGGGACCATGACAGCATTAAGGTTAAGAACTTCTGACCTAAAAGATCTTTAAGGTTTGTCTGAGTTCTAACAGCCTTTTCGAGTCTTGGCTGACAAAGTAATGGGAAATAGAGAAGAGAAAGGCCAGTATCTGATCATTATAAGTTTTTTTGTTTGTCATATTGTTCAAGAGCAGCTTTTCAATTCATGCCCAGAAATAATCACCATAGAATATTAGACATGGAAAGGACCCTGGGGATTGTTAAGCCAACTTCCTTTGTTTTATAGTGAAGTATTGATAGGTGATGCTATTAACCTAAGGTAGTTCAGCTGCCTGACAGTTAAACAAACTATAACTGAACTGTCTTGACTCTTACTCTCCAGTATTCCTAGCACTGTGCAGGCAAATAGCCACAAAGCTACAAAGAGGCAATGTTAAGTATTCATATTATCCAGCACTCTACTCTAATTGGACTTGTGCTATGTGACAGTTCTGTTAAACATGCAGGTTGCAAACCAAAGATAAACTTAGAGAGTACCTTAGAGGCTATCATTTTACACACACAGAGAAACTGAGGCTTAAAGCGATAAAATGACTTGCCCAATGTCATTCAGGCCTATCTGTGCTGTGTGAGTTTCATCTGTTCCTCCCATAAATCTACCACAAGGAGTCTACCCCACCTTCTGGGGGCCCTCTTTAAATTCTCTTTATATTACAGTGGAGCAAATGGGCTGCCCCAAATCTTTCCTTTACTCTTACTCTAGGACCATTCCCTTCACATAGTTTTCTGGAGACATTTTCTTCATTTGTAAAATTCTTTCTTTGTAACATACACCTGTTCACAGGTGCTGTTCACATGTTTCTAACATGCCGCTTGCTCACACCCACCAGATGCCTTTCCATTGTACTTTGAGTATTACTCCTTTATGGGCCTGGGAGCCATTCTTCCATGAAGTTACAAATTACTTTTGTCTTCTGGTTTTCTTTAGAATGTGTCAAAGTTGATAAAATTTGTTTCCTCCAGTAGTATGTCCACAGTATACTGTGGTAGGCACTGGAGTAGAAAAAAAGACAAATGGGACAGAGTGATAGCCCTCTGGAGTTTACTCTGTACTAGAAGGATTGATCATGGCTTCCATATACTCTTTAAGGGCAGACAGGGCATCTCTGGCAAGAAATGAATTTGAATTTTTACTTTTAAAGAAAATCCACTTCGCAAATCAGTGCAGGTTCTAAAAAATTGTTACAATTATAAACAACTAGGATTTCAATAATTGTTTGCAACTCAGGAGATTTTCATATAGAAATATATATATTTTAAACCCCTACCTTCCGTCTTGGGGTAAATACGGAGTATTGGCTCCAAGGCAGAAGAGTGGTAAGGGTAGGCAATGGGGGTCAAGTGACTTGCCCAGGGTCACACAACTGGGAAGTGTCTGAGGCCAGATTTGAACCTAGGACCTCCTGTCTCTAGGCTTGACTCTCAGTTCACTGAGCTACCCAGCTGCCCCCTAGAAATATTTTTTAAAGTTCAAAGTGCTCACTAAACTAAGTATTTGAAGACAGGGTCTATACATACTATTTCCTTAATTTTATTATTAATTTTCAACTCTTTAGAGAATTCAAAATATTCTCAACATGCTTCATATATGTTTGCATGTATATATGTAATATGCTTGTTTATTTTAGACCTTCTTTCAGACACCTTCTCTGTGATTCAGTCCCCAATTGTTGTCCTCTAGGACCAAAATATGTCTAGTGTACATATATATGTGTGTATATATATATATATATATAATAGCATTTACACAAGTTTTATCTGTATAAATCTGTATAAAACTTGTGTAAATGCTATTTTCTTCCAGATAATGAAATCCCTTGAGGGTAGGGACTGCTTTATTGTTTTACCAATGTATCCCCAATGCCTAATACAGTTCCTGAACTTTTAGTAGGTATTAAATACTTGCTGATTAGTCTCTAAATGTATGTAACCAAGCTATTATGAACAACAGAGATTATCTCTAGAGAACATTTTGCTTAGCTTATGGCTCTCATTTAGACTCTGTCTCTATCTGTTTACTTTATCTATAGAGATTGATGGATATAAAAGATGGCTAGAGATACTTTATATATCCACACATACATTTATCTTTGACTACACAACACCTATATATATTATACTCATACACATGGCTAAACATATACACGTGTATATGAATGTATGTTCATAAGTACATACAACACACGTGGCCTAAGTTATGGCATGCATGTATAAATGTACATGTGCCCTCACAAAATATCTTTTGCCATTTCTGATCACAGAGAAGAAGCAAGAGCCCTTTAAGTCTGGATCACAGAAATATTGGAAACAAGAAGCTGTCTTTGGCCTCCGGGGAAATCGGTAGCTTAAACCTACCCACCCTTTCCTTCTCTTCCCACCCCCCCCACCCCCCACCCCCACCCCGCCGCTGCCAAACAGGCAAAGCCAACTTGGCTGCTGCCTTAGCCTGACGTGAACTACCCCCATCCCGAAGAGTTGCTCGGGTGAAAAGTTAGGGGCGGTTACTATGTCAACCGAAGAGGCTGGCTCCTTTTTTCTTCTCCCTGCGGTCTGCTGGATGCTCGGCGGGAAGTGGGGGGCACCGAATCTGAAGGCTGCTCGTTTCTTCTCCCTCCTGCTTGGCCCAGCTCTTTCTTAGGGAGCCGCCCCGCCCCTTGGCCTGCGGTGGGAGGCTCTGAGGCCCCTGATTGGTGAGAGAGCTCCCGGGGCCCGCAGGCTGCCCTGCATTCAGTTTGCAGCATTGCTTTGGAAACCCTGAGCAATAGTCCTCCACTCGGTCTTCGGGAGAGGAAACTCCTGAAAGCCAGGGCAGCGCCTTTGCATGTATTCGGCTGGCATGGAACTGCTTTGCGGATTTTCTGCCTTTTAGAAAGTGTCCCCGAATGTAAACGTTAGGATCGTCCCCAGGTTTGTGTGCGTAACTGGAAGTTTCTTTGGGGGCTCTGCGAAGAGGTAAGGTTGAACTAAAAATGAATAATTCATCCCTGCTCCTCTTCTTGCTAGTGAATTGACATATCCAGGCTGGCTATGTTGGTATAACTAAAGCCTCGGGTGCCTCCTTTACCCATTCATCCACTTTCAATTGGATTCTGTAAAATATAGACTCTGATTGGAAGAGGTGAGTGGCCTCTGAGAATTAAGACGGTTTAGATCGAAAGATAATGGAGATGCTCCACCCCTCTGGCTGCTTCTAAGGTGCTGTCTGGTCCTCCTGCCCACCTGTTTGTTCAGGAGGCACTTTCCACCTCCATGCTGCGTTTGCTTCTCTCATTTTCCCGCTCGTCCACGGAAAAGTCTTGCCAAAACGGGGACGAAATTTGTTTGGTGTACTGTGAAGCGTCTGCTTGCTCTGGGAGAAGAAGGCTGATTGCATAGCGATTGGGATGAAACTTTACTCCCTAATTCTAGTGTCCTGCCATCCAGAAACTTCCTGCTGCCTGGGGTGTAATGAGGTGGGGAGCATGAAAACTTGTCTCCAGTTTTACACTAGTTTTTGGAGCTGCTTTCTTTTCTTTGTCTCCTCTACGTGGTGGGAAACTCAGAGAAAAGGCAGACCACTTGCTGAATGACTAGGGTCAGACAGGCCTCCCCCCAGTGCAGGGAACTCAGCGGTGTCACTGCCCTGAGATACTGAGTTGGACGTGGGAGAGCTTGGTTTCTAAAGAGAATATCCCCTCCCCCCATCTCCAGATCCTAGTAAGGATCCCATTTCAGGATAAAGTAAGGGGGACTAGGGGACATATCCTTTCTGGTATCGGAAGAGACTCAGCTAGTGAAGTTAGTCCAGTTTTTCTGTGTGAGATGGGAAGATAGCTGTATAATCCAAAGAAAAATATCGAGCTTAACATTGCCGCCAAGGTCAGCGGGACCTCAGGTGATCTGCTGGCTGAGCAGCCACTTGACTGTGCAAAGTTAAATCGCCTGAGACTGCGCCCAGAACAAAAACAAAATAAAAACTTTCCTGGTTGAAGTTAGTTTTTAACACAGTAACAATGGTTAGAGTTTAGAAGACTTGATTTCAAAGCTTGCCTCGTAAATTTACTAGCTGTGTGAATTTGAAATTATAAGATTATAGCCCTCTGGAGCTGGAAGCAACCCCAGAAGTCATCTAGTCCAAACACATAATTTTACAGATGGGGAAACTGAGGCCCAAGGAAATTAAGTGACTTTCTAAGGTTACAAGATGTTTCAAGCAACATCTTCCCTTGGTTTCATCTGCTTTGGTAGAAAAGAGTACTTTGATAAAGTCACTAGTCTTTTGAATATTTTAATAATAGGATTTTTAAAAATAGTATCTATCTGGGATTTTATCAGCATAGGAAGATCCCAGTAAAGAATTCCTCCTACCAGAGTAGATGGGCACCTGCTCTATGACTTCTTGTCTTAAGAGTTACCTGAAGACAGTAAAAGGTTAAACAATTTGCCCAAGGTCACATATCCAGTATGAATCAGAGGCAGTACTGGAACACATAGCCCTTTGTCATGCCACATTTTTAGCTAGATTGATGGTGATAATAAAAATTTGGATTTATTTCCCACATTTTCCTAACTTAAAAGTCTTTCATTTCTTGGTTTTTTCCCATTCACACCTTTTTCCTCTACTTTTTACCCAATATTTTTCCCATTTCCTTGGCACTTTACCCAGTTCTACTGCTTTCCCTTTATAGGAGACACTAAAATCCATCTCCTTTGCATTTCTTCCAACTGCTGTCATTCAGACTTTCCCATTACATTATGCTCCACCCTCCTTCCTTTTAATTAAGCACCCCCTATTGTGTTTCCTTGTTCCTTTTCTCTATTCTATCTTCCATCTCTCCCATTCTACCCAGTGAATCTTATTGTCTGCCCCCTGGCTACCCTTACTAGTTTTAGCACTTGTTCACCTTAGGCCTTTCTGTAGCTTCTGTATAGCTGTAACAAGTGTTTCTATTTCCCATAGATTTTTCCATTTACTGCCTTTGACATCCTTCCTCTCCCCAGCCCCCACTTTGGTCTTGCTACATACTCCCTGGTTTCTCTTACTTCCTCCTCCACCTCAATTATCTCCTTCCCAAATCCCCCAATCCCTTTCATCTTTTTTGTTTACTCCTCCCCTATATTCCTCCACACTGCTCTGCTTGTTGCTTTATCCTAAACCACACCTTGCCTCAATATTTTCCCTCCTGTTTTTTTTCTCCCACTTTTCCTCCTCACGGTTCTCTCCCCTGAATCCTACATTCTTGGCTCTCACTAGACTCTCTTCAGTCATTTTTCCTCTTTAGGGACTCTAATAAAGCTGTTTAAAACAGAAAGCCCCCCAAAAGAAGCTCCACGTGTTTATCTGCATTTAACTCAAGAGTATGGATATCAGGCCAACAGTATCCTGCCAACCTTTTTAAAAAAATAATTTTTTTATCCGCACTGTCTTCCTTGGAATTGTTTAGGCTGGGGAGAGCTAAATTTAGCTTTGCTATATGTTTCTCCCCAAAAGGTTACTTTTTTACCACAGGTTTAACTAGTCAGCAATTTATCCTCATATTTTAGTTCTCTTAATTGAAATCTCGGAGGTTCCAGCTTCCCCTGGGATTTCTGGGAGATAACATGCATTAAGCCCTTTCCTGAGAGTGGGGAAATCCTAATGCATGGTATCTCCCGAAAGCCCCAGGGAGCACAGGCTAAACTGACTGTCAATTAATCAGAATTTTCAGTTATCTGCTTCTCCTTCATGGACAATATTGCCCCTTCTGGCCATAGGAAACAAAAGAGAGACAGATCTGGCTGTGTTGGCCTTTACTGGGTTGGAGTCTCTTTGAAGGGTTTGGCTATGGTAACTGAGCAAAGAAATTATAGCTTTTGAAAGACAGCCTGAGGCCATGGATGAAGGGCTAAACTCTGGGTCAGGGAAGTCTGAATGTATCTTATATATACTGACTGGGCAGCCTAAGCAAGTCACTTAAACTCTCAGTGGTGCTCCAGCAACTCGCAATTATAAATTACAAAACAATTGGAGATTTACTTTGGGAGAGGGACTTTCTTCCTTGGGAATTCTATACACTATTCAAATCACAGTTTGAGTCCAGAAACTGGTGGCTTAATAGTCATTCTGTTTGTTTGTTTGTTTTGGAAAATGCTAAGCATTTTCTGTTAAGCCCTAGTCATTAGGTGGTATTTCATTTCCATTTTATACTAAATGGCTACTAGGATCTTCCATAGCCCTCAGACTTTAGGAGTCATAAGATAGCAACACTAACAACAACAACAATAATAATAGCTAGAATTTATGTACCACTTTGGGGCTGCTAGGTGGTACAATGGTTAGAGAACTAACCCTGAAATCAGGAGGATCAACCTCAGATTCTTACTAGCTGCATGACCCTGGGCAAAACCCTGTTTGCCTCAGTTTTCTCATCTCTAATGTGAGCTAAAGAAGGAAAAAGAAGAAAAATCACTCATATCTTTGCCAAGAAAATCCAGATAAAGCCACGAAGAATTGGACATTTTTGACAATTGACTGACAAAAAAAATAGTGCTTTAGGGTTTGGAAAGTACTTTACACAATCCTGAGAAAGTAGGTGCTACTATTCACATTTTACAGATGGAGAAACTAAGGCTTGAGGAGGAGTTTCAGCTGTTTGTTAACGAAACAAAGGGTATAGCTTCTGGTGTGTTGACACAGACTCTTGGACAAAGTTGTCCTTCAATTGGGTATTATAGCTGTCAATTAGATCCAATAGCTATGGGGACAGTACCCTGGGTGACTTGCCTAGGGTCACACAGCTAGTAAGCATCTAAAGCAAGATTTGAATTTAGGTCTTCCTGACTCCAGGTCCAGTGCTTTAAACACTAGCTTCCTTGCCAGCCATGTAGTTGGAAAGAACCTTTAAAGGCCACTGAGTCCAATACTCTCATTTTAAAGATGTGGAAACTAAAGTCATCGAAAAGTTGTCACTCATCCAAGGTCATGTATCTAGAAAGCATTTAAGGCAAGATTTGAATACAGGCCTTCCTGACTCCAAATCTAATGTTGGTCCCATGACTTCTCTCTGCCAGTCATAATAGGTTGATAAATGAAAACCAGGTTCCATTATTTAGCCTACTGTCTTAACCTTGGAATTAAATTTGTTCACTTTGTGATATATGAGAAAGAAGAACTTTTATTTCAAGAATTCACTTAATAGAAAGGTGTTTTGGTTGTCCTTTTCTAGGTTAAAAACAAAAACAAAATGCAATATTGTTTTTAGAAATGCCTTTTGAAACAAACCTGCAGACATAGGGACTCAAAACTGTGGGAGTGGAATTCTCTCAAAAGGAAAAAAAAGGTGTCAGAAAAAAGGAAAAGGATCGATTTATATTCCTTTCAGAAAACAGCATGCACATACACATGTATACACACATGCATAACATATAAATATTCACTTTTTAAAATAGTGATGTGGTGTAGCTACGTAGCACAGTAAGTAGAGTGCTACGCCTGGAGTGAGGAAGACTTGAATTCAAATCTCAGTTTTCATTCATTTGTTAAATGGGGATCTTAATAGCACATACTCCTAGGGTTCTAAGCATCAAATGAGATAATATTTATATTGTATAAATTTTAAGGCATTATGTAAATGCTAGCTATTGTAGTTGTGGAAAGAACATGAATTTGGAGAAAGAAGATTTGGATTCAAACTCCAGGTCTTTTACTAGTTTGAACCACTCACTTCATCTCTCTGGCCTTGATTTCCTTAGCTTTAAAATGAGGTTTTATTAGATGTCTAGAAGCTAGGTAACATAGTTGACAGAAAAGTAGACCTGAATTTGGGAAGATGAGTTCAAATCTGGCACCAAACACTATTCTGAGCAAGTCATTTAATGTATGTCTCTCTTAGTTCTTTTATCTGCAAAATGGCAGTGATACCCTGTTGTGTATCAAGTGGTTGTTGTGAAGAAGGGGTTTTGCTGATAATGATGATTAAGCACATGCCACACAACCTGCTGTAACCTGAATGGTGTCAGAAAGATCCTAACTGCATTCCCCACTTGCCTAGCCCTGCATCAAAATCTATTCTTAGGTGGACTGAAATTTTCGGTGATTACGATCACTATATGGGGGCAGCTGATTGATTCAGTGGATTGAGAGCCAGGCCTAGAGATAGGAGGTCCTAGGTTCAAATTTGACCTCAGACACTTCCTAGCTGTGTGACCCTGGGCAAGTCACTTAACCCCTGTTGCCTAGCCCTTACCGTTCTTCTGCCTTGGAACCAATACACAGTATTGATTCTAAGATGGAAGGTATGGGTTTTTTATATTTTTGGTTTTTTTTAAAGATAATTCCTTGGGACTATATTTACGGTTAATATGCATACATCTTTCCTGGGAGAGAAGGAGGAAGAGTTATCCTTTCTCATGAATTCATTGGTATTTTTAACATACTAGTGCAGCTATCTTTCTTATGCAAACTAGCTATCTTCATTCATTCATTCATTCATTCATTCATTCAGTAATAATTAGGAGGGTCCTGTCCTAAGCACTTGGGGAGAAATAGTCAACAAATTTGGGATTTGAATACTAAAGTCCCTGCCTACAAGGAGCTTACATTATAGGGAGATACATATTCTTGGATAAATATGTACAAGATATATGCCAAATAAAATACATATTGACATGAGACACTAAGTAAGGCTCCCCCTGCTTTGGAATCCCTAGCTTCTTTAGGGATTTCTAGCTCAAGTATTTCCTTCTCCATGAAACCTTTCTCCATTGCTCCCAACTGCTAGTCCTTCCCCCAGAATGATCTTGTTTCTTATTTGTTTGTTTATTTTGTACATATTTCATTTACTCATATATCTACATGTAACCTCCCCTACTTAAACTGTAAACTCCTTGAGCAGGGAATGTTTCACATTGGTCTTTGCATTCTTGAAGCTAGGTACCACTCCTGGTATATAGTAGGCATCTAATACATGCTTGGCAATTGATTTTTCGAACTTAGTCTTCTAGGGAAGTTGACATAACATTACTGAAACAGAATATTGCAAGTGCCTAGAAAGCAATAGGTGAGTAACTAGAAGGAAGAGATCATTTCGAGCTGGGAAAGCTTTGTGAAGGAGAAAACATTTGAGCAGAGCCTTGAAGGATAGGGAAGATATCAACAGACAGAACTGGGGATAGTGGTATGGAGGAGGAAACAAGGGTATGCGGCATTTCAGAGTTAAGGAATGGCATGAGCAAGAGGGCCAAGTGGCCAAGCATATTGGGGGAGGACAGAGGACAGGTTCTGAGAGGACACAAATCAGGCACTTTCAATGAAAGGTGGGAATAGTAAAGATTCAAAGCAGAGGGTAGAGCAATGCTTTCAAAAAAAGAACCATGGGATGATGAGTATCAAAGTAGGGCTTACTATCAAGGTACAACATTGTATGTTTTCCAATTCATTGGCAGCCAGGTGGGTCAGTGGATAGAGTGTTTGACCTGGTGTCAGGAAGACTAGAGTTCAAATCTAATCTCAAACATACACTATGTGACCCTAGGCAAGTCACTTAACCCTTGATTGCCTGAAAAAAGGACCCACTGAATCCACTGGAGAAAGAAATAGCAAACCATTACAAGGATAACTATGGTCCATAGTGGTCACAGAGAATCAGACATGACTAAACAGTAATTCATTGGTTTGTAATTCTAAAACTAGGGGACAACTTTTGAAAATGCCTCTGCCTCTTTGCATCGGTAGCTCAAATTAAAAGTCGCAATGAGACCTTCTTTTGTAGAGAAAAATCAATCAACAGTTATGAATTTTAATTGGTATATTTCTTACATTGCCTAAATTTTCTCTTTCCCTCTCCAGAGAGCCATCTCTTAGAACAAAGGATTTTTTTAAAGCAAGAGAAAAAAGAGGTGGAGGGAAGGGTAGGAATAGGCCAATCAGTTATTACATTGAAAAAAACCCTTATATTCTATGTAATGTTTCATAACTGTGGGTCTCTTACCCATACAAAAGAAAGAGGAGAGGTATTTTTACATAATTCATATTTGGGACCAAGGTCTCCATTAGTATTTTTTAAATGCCTGCTATGTACTGGTAGGTACTGGGGTACAATTTCAAAGAATGAAATGATTCTAATGGTATGAATCTAATGGTAAGGAGTATAAATCCTATTGAGGGAGACGAGTACATATGTATATATGCATATATATGTATATATGCAGAATAAATACAAAGAATATAAAGATAAATCCAAGGGAATTTGGGAGGAAGGGCACTAGCACTTTGGGGCTTTAGGACTGATTTCACGTAGAAGGTCGTACTTGATCTGTGTTTTGAAGAAAGAGAAGGGTTATGATGTGGACCAGGCATAAGAGGTAGATGGGGGCAAAGGCAGGGATCCTGAAAGTGGAATGTTGAGTGTGAGAAAAAAAGAGAATGCAGTTTGAATCTCAGAGTGTAGGAGAGGGAATAATATCCAATAAGGGTAGAAAGATAAGTTGTGATAGGTTTTACAAGCTAAACAGAAGAGTTTCTAGTTTGCCCTGGAGGTAATAGAGAGGCAGCCACTGGAGCTTGTGTAGGCAGGTGACATGATCGAAACTAAGATTAAGGAAAATCACAGTGTAGAATATGGACTAGAGCAGAAAGAGACCAATTAGGACATAGTTGTAATAAACTAGGTGAAGGGTGATGAGCCCCTGAAAGTAGCTTTGTGCGTGGAGAGAAGGGGTTGAATGCAAGAGATATTATAGTGGTAGAAATGAAAAGATTTGGCATTTGATTGGATATTGGTGTGAGAGTGAGAAGTCATAGATAATATGGAAGTTCTACACCTAGGAGACATCATCCTGAGGTTACAGACCTCTACAAACCCCAAAGAAAATTTCCCCTTAGTTTGTCTTTCACCTGGGTCCAATGGAAAGGCAAGGGAGAAAGTCTAGAAAATTTGCCTATAAATGAGTCCATATTGAATTTATAGATTCTTTTGATTTAAGTACAGCAACTGTTTATGGAACTTCTGGTTTTACATAGTACTATATCTTTTCCTTGTAACTGTAGGATGTAGCTTCAAAAGAAGGTTATCATGACCCAGGACATGCCAACTTGATTTGTGTGCTAGAATAGAAGTCCCTAGTCATGACATATTGCTTGATGCTATCTTACAGGCATCTTAAAAATTAACTTGTCCAAAATTGAACCTGTCTTTGCCCTTCCTCCATCCATCTTGCCTTCCAGATTTTTCTTTTTCTTTTTGTGTCACCACATCTTTCTAGTCACCCATGCTTGCCACCTCATTTTCATGCTCTTGGATTGAATGGCTTTTTGGACCTGTCGATGATCCCTTATTCCTTCAGGAGGATCTGTGAAACACAGTAATGAACTCAAAGAGTTTAGAAAATGTGTCAAACATAATGCTATAATCATAGAATCCCATATTCTCAAGCTTTCCAGCATTCCTGTATAAAATAGAACCTTAAAATAAACAAGGAAACTAAAGAATGGGAATCTTTGCTATTAACTGATCTAGTATTCTGTATCTTCTTTTAGCCAGAGGGCCTCTTCTTAAATCATGGACACCTTAAATGCTAATATTCTTGAATATATACATACAGAGGAGCCTAAGATTTAGAGATACAACTTGTATCAAGCAACTAATAAACCTTCCAGAATCTAGATGTCATTCAACTTTTTTCCAACTACTCTCTTATTTTATTTATTTATTTATTTTTAATACACCCATACCTTCCGTCTTAGAATCAATACTTTGTATTGCTTCTAAGGCAGAAGAGTGGTAAGGATTAGGCAATGGGGGTTAAGTGACTTGCCCAGGGTCACACAGCTAGGAAATGTCTGAGGTCAAATTTGAACCCAGGACCTCCTGTCTCTAGGCCTGGCTTTCAATCCACTGAATCACCCAGCTATCCCTCCCACATCCCAACTACTGTTTTAAAGAGTTTTCATAGGAGATAAATCTTTGTATACTGTCTTATTTCAAAGGTAGATAGCTTCTACTAATACACTTTAATATTTCAGCATCAGTGATTTTGTTGGTGTGGACAGTCCCTCCAACAATGCAGATCATAACCTCTGTCACCTAGTGGATGGTCTACTAATTTTCTGTGGCAAAAACCAAAACCATTCATCATTTTGTGGCCAGTCTTATGTAAAGCTTCTCTTCACTGAAATTCTCATGGATTTAGAAATGGAAAGGAATAAAGAGGTGTTCTAGTCTGGTTGGATTCTTCTTTTACAAATGAGGAAACTAAAGCCAGAGAGTTTAAGTGGCTTTCACAAGGTCTCATTGCTATTAAATAGCAGATCTGGGATCTGAACTCAGAGATTCACTGTGCTACATTATCTTCTGAAATTTAGGCTGGTCTTTTGGACAGCAGACATGCAGAGTCCATTACTGGGCTCATTATTGCAGTCTTTCCAGATCTTCAGCCCCTGCCAAGTCTTTACTTTGCTTTTGACAAACTTATGAGATTCCAGGGTCATTTCCATGCCCTAATAATCAAAAGAGGACTATGATATAAAGGTCCAATAAAATAGTTTAAGAAAATTTACTTCATTCACATTTAGGGTTACATTATAGCCCAATAGAAATTCATTAATTCAAATGCCATTCAACAATGGTTCTAAGTAACATTTATACTTGAATTATCAAAATTCAGTGAATGTAGGACTGTTAGCTAACCTGAATAAATATAGATCCTTTTTTTTTTTCATTTTTCATTACTGGCGGAGATTATAGCAGATTTCGTATTTTCTTTTCTGTAAGAGTCAGCTATTAGTAAGATCAAATGAATTGTAGAATTATTTTTTAATGAGATGCATGTTAAATTAATAAAATAGTTAATAGTTTTCCCCAATTAAAAAAAATAAGTTTGTGGTTGTGGATCTTTTTAACCACTTCAGTAAAGCATGTATAATAATGAATTCTTGCTTTTTCTGATTTTCTCTAGTGCATTTAACTATATCCTGAAAGTATGAAAGAATGGGCATAGTGTATTTATTTTGCCTTCCAAATACTAAACTCAAATGTACCATTAGGAATCCTTTTGTATCTCCAGCATACAAGTAGCTAGTATTATCATAAAGACCGGCTGCCATTGTATCGCCTTACCACCATTACTCAAGTTACCCATGGGAGGGTATAAGTTGAATAGGTTTAGAAATACAGCTATTCAAAGGAATTGTTCTCACTCAAATGTTCCATGAATGTTTCTGAAATAACATCCCTCCTTACTTCTCTTCAAGGAAAAGGGAAAACGGTCACATTGATGTCTGTAGCTTCAAAAATTCTGAAACTAGTTATGTTTCACAAGAAGAAAATTGTTTTTAAAATGGGAAAATGTATTTTATTCTGAAATGAATTGACTAATTTAAATGATAGACTGGAAAGTTGCATAAAATGTGCTTGGAATTGACCCAAGACTTTGGAGGCTAAATCTAACTTGATTTTCCCAACCTTAATCTGTAAGCTGCCACATTCATAAGTTATCTCATTTTAACCTTTTTTTTTTTAAATTCTGTTTAGCTTTAACATCACAGATTCCCTTTCAATCTCTTTATCACATTGCACGGTTCATAACAGGGGACTTGCTCCTCTCGTTTTTTTTCTTTGGGGGTTTTTGAACTCGAGTGCTGCATTTCTCTGTTTAGGAAGAAAGAAATCAATACCTGGAGGGAACCTTCCAGAACTCTATCTCTGTGCCCTTGCACTAGCTGTCTTCCATCCCTGGAATGAGTTCTCTCCTCATCTTCATCTCTGAAAATCTCTGGTTTCTTTCAAGACTTGGGCAAATACCATCTTCTACATCATGTCTTTGGTACTAGCACCTTACCTAGCCCTTCCTAATTACCATGCATTTATTTTATATACTCTATATATATGCTCAATTTGTCACTCCATTAGAGGGTGAATTCCTTGAGGGGGGGGGGACCCTGTCATTTTTGTCTTTGTATCTGCAGTGCTTAGCATAATGTCTGGCATACAGTAAGCACTCGATTAATGTATATAGAAAAAGAGGACAAGGTGCCCTGTTTAAACAATAGCCTACCGGTAAATGCTTGAAACAAATGAAACAGCATTGAGAATGAGAAAATGTACCCATCAAAACAACAACAAACTATGCCTTTAACCGAAGGAAAGAGGCAGCCCATATCTTTAATAATAATATGAGCTAGCATTTATATAGCGTTTTAAGGTTTGTGGTGTTTTACACAAATTGTCTCATTTTATCCTTACAACAACCTTAGGAGTGAAGTGGTATTATCCCCATTTTACAAATGAGGAAACTGAGTCAGGTAGTAGTTGAGTGACTGTCCCAGGGTCACAGAGTTCATGAGTGTCTAAGATTGGATATGAACTCGAATCTTTCTGGATTTTAGATACAGCATTCTGCCATATTACCTCTCTGCCTGCCCTCCAAGTAACTGTGCTTGTAAAGTTAGAAGATGTTTTATGTGAAATTTGTAGCTTTATTTATATTAACTATCTTACTAGAGACACTCTATTGTAATCTTTCTTTTTTAAAAATTTCTTTTTATTATTTTTCAATTAATAAAAACATGTGTTCTTTCTCAATCCTTCCCACTTTGGCTATGCCCAAAAATGTATATCTAATTCTGTATCCTAAGTCCACCTCTTGCTAGGAGGTAAGTAACATGCTTCATCATCTCTACCATAAACTCAGGGTAAGCTTCTCAGCGGTAACTTTAAGGCGAGAAGTTTTTCTAACCTCAGAGCTAAAAACCCCATAATTCCTACAAAAGTATTATGTATCCAGGAGATGTTTAATAATGTTCTATCAGGCAAAAGTGGCACTAATTCATAATCATGATGAGAAACGAGTCCCAGGCTCACAGAATTGGCACCAGGTAGAATAAGGAATAACTGCTACATTATCTTCCTTTTTCCATATACTGCATATCATTGAGTCTTAATAGCAATAGGATAAAAGTGATTGGGGGAAGCAGAGAAGGTGGCCGGGGAACTGATCTATTTCTCATATCAATTAATTTGGAATTGGAGGACTTGGATTCAAATCTTGTATCTGACAATCACGTTAGCCTTTATGGGTTTTAATTTTTTCGGTGACCTCTGATGTTCCTTCAAGCTCTAAGTCCTCTAATCTTCCTAAGTCTTCATTTCTCCCAAGACAATGAAACCCTGTAGATGGTGAAGTATGCAAGGTAATGGATTCCTGTCCTCCTTCTATACAGCTTGTATGCGACTTACATTCATAATTAAATGAATGTAAGTCACATATATATTTCCTATTTTTACTAAGGGCATGGATATAAAATTCCTTGCTTAGAAAATGCCTTACATCTCACGAGTGAATATTCAATAAACACTGGTTGAGCATCTACTCTGTGTCTTGAGTGCCGATTGGAATATCTGCCTCTCAGTAGTAATCAGCAGTAATCTCTAAAGCAGGGGTCAGCAAGGTATGGCTCTCGAGCCATATCTGGCTCTTCTGAGGGCCAGATATAGCTCTTTCTGCAGGAGCCATAAAGTCAATTTCTTTTTTCAGGCACTGTTTAAGGAGCGCGCACTGTGAGCACTGTACAGCTCTCACGAAATTACATTTTTAAAAATGTGGCGTTTATGGCTCTCATGGTAAGGTTGCCGACCCCTGCTCTAAAGGAATCCTTCCAGTTCTTTTCTGTGCAGTTACCCAACTTAACTAGGTAATATAAATTGGCACTGGAGCATTCCAGAAGATCAGAATTACTTAGGGGTAATCATGATTTCATTTTTGTCTGTATCCCCAGGACTTTGCACAAAGTAGACAGATGCTTGTTGAGTTTCATTGACAGCCACAGGGACAATTTTGATATAAAGGGGATAGGCTAGTAGTTTTAACACTCCATATTTAGTTCCTGATAATGCTAACAATGGGGCAGGTCAAAGTGTACTATAACTAGATGACCTTATTTTTGGTGACTCCTGAAAGACAGGATAAAGTATCTTTGTTTGTTATATGTATAGGCAACTAACCAGTTCTCCTTCTTTATCATATTCTTCTGAAAGTAGAAAACTGTACAGGAAGGAGGAAGGAACTTTTATTGGGAGACAGGGAAAGTAACAGCTTTTTCTAGTCTTTCCTGGAAAGTTGTCTTTGCAGAAATTTTAAGAGCTATCAACTGACTAGTCTCATCCCTCCACACAGTGCCCTCTCTGTTGCCTCAGGATTGGGTATTTTGAAGAACTTTTTATGCTAAGTGGACTGCCTTTCTGAAAGAAAGATAGTGAGTATCTGTGCAGATCGGCTTGGGAAAAAGAGGACATTGTGTAAATAAGACCTGGTCCAGCAAGGGGGTTCCTGGGCCCTTGTAATGCTAAATGGGAACAACTGTATCTCTCTGGTTTTTACTTCCATGTCAAGCAAAAGGATTTGGGAAACACTTTCATCATTGTTAAGAGAGGATAAAAGAAATCCCTTAAACCCAGAGCTTGGGCTCATTGCTTCTTCTAAACAGAAGAGTGTGGTTTTGTTTAATTGCTGAAGGAGGAGATGCTTGGTTAGCTTAGCAATGGATTTTTCAGAAAGTTTCATAATTATGTGACCAGTTATAAACACCCCAAGGGGACAATCCAGTCTTTTCCTTCATTATATAAACTGATGACTATTTAGATTCTGGAGGAAATTGTCTAGAATCTTATTTCTTTTTTTTTTTTTTTGGTAATTCTTTTCTTAAGATTCTAAACTTAACAAATACAAAATAAAATTAGCATTTTCATATACATAGTAGAGAAGAAAAAAGAGGACTGTACATGCAACTGTGAACCTCATATACTGCTTTTCTCTTTAAATATATTAAAAAATTAACATGTAATTTTCAAAGCTGTCTCTTTGACTTTCAATTCTTTCTGACCTTCCTTCTGTTTTCATCTCTGTAGTTAAAAAAAGTTTCAATGACCTTCTTTTCATCCTCTTAATGTTTTAGATGACTCCCTTCCCTCTTTCATCCCACTCAAATTGAAACAAAAGAAAAACAAAACTCTGTAACAAGTATACCTAGTCTAGCAGACAGCTAGGGCAACTAAGTACCTAGACCAGAAGTCAAATTTGAGTCAAATATGGCCTTAGACACTTACAAGCTATGTGACTTTGGACAAGTCAAACATAACCTTGTTTGCCTCAGTTTCTCATCTGTAAAATGAGCTGGAGAGTAGGGAAAAGGCAAACCTCACCAGTATCTTTGCACAAATGCTGTCATAAAGTAGACACAATTGAAACAATTGAACAACAAATCCAGTGAAATAAATTAACACAATAACCTTGTCTGAAAATATATTTCTTAATATTCATCTTGATCCGACTGCTTCTCTGTCAGGAGGTAAATAGCATGTCATCAGGAATTGTGGTTGATATTTGCATCCATCATAGTCTTTATCCAGAAACATATTTGGGATGGCTATTTCTATTAACTGTGGATGCTTCTAGTTGGTACCAAATTTTTGAGGCTCTCATTGCTTCTATAGAACTTAAAGCAAGGATCATTTCTCAACCCTGCCTAGGTGCTTTGATGGTCCCAATCTCCTGCTCACGGCACTAAAGAACATAAAAGTAATTTATTAAGGAACAAAAGTCATTTATTGACAGTAGAAATAAAGACAGGTTATATAGGGGTGGCTCTGTGGATAGAGAGCCAAGCCTAAAGATAAGAAGTTTTTGGTTTAAAAATGGCCTAAGAGGGGACAGCTGGGTGACTCAGTGGATCGAGAGCCAGGTCTAGAGATGGGAGGTCCTAGGTTCAAATCTGGCCTCAGACACTTCCTAGCTGTGTGACCCTGGGCAAGTCACTTAACCCCCATTGCTTAGCCCTTACCATTACCAATACTATGGATTGGCTCCAAGATGGAAGGTAAGGGTTTAAAAAATAAATTAAAATAAAATAAAAATGAAAATGGCCTAAGATACTTCCTAGCTGTGTTACCCTGGGCAAATCATTTAACCCCCCATTGCCTAGTCCTTACCCTCTTCTGCCTTGGAGCCAATACTTAGTATTGGTTCTAAGACAAAAGATAAGAGTTTTAAAAAAATGTTATGACACAAAGAAAATATCATCAGGGTTCAAGGTTCTAGACCTCTTCCCAACTAGCTACGTGACCCCTGTCCAGTCACTTCTTTTTGAGTTTCTATTCTCTCATTTGTAAAATAATAGCATTGAACAAAGTTAGCTCTTAAAGCCTAAAATCTTCCAACTTTGACATCTCATACTTTTTTTTAATGTCAAAAACCAGCTTTGCACTGGCGTCCATTTTGAGCCTGCAGCAGCGCCCTCTGCTTCTGTCTGAGATGAGGAGAGGGGAGCTAGCATGGGCAGTCTATAAACTCAGCTTTATCACATATTTTTTATAACACATAATAAGAGCCAAACACGGCTGTTTTGCTGGCTGCACAGTAAGCGTAACCATGGGAGGGTTGTAAGGATGAAGTACAAGGAGAACGTTGGTGGGAAAGGTGCAAAGTGCTGATCATTCTAAACAGCCGGTGGGTACTCACTGAGGGAAGGGAAGGGCAATCTAGTGTGAAAATCAGACATCCTGGCTTCTGGCCCTGGCCCTGCTGCTGATTTGAGAAAGTGACTTATCTCCTCAGCGCTGCCAATTCTCCTATCATAAAGCAGGTATAATAATTACCACCAGCCTCCTGCAGGGTTCAGGTTTGAATTTGCAAGAAAAAAATAGCTGTTAGGAGAATTTGGAGCCCCATTTAAACTCCAAATAAGTGAAGATAAACCCTGATTAAGAGAAAGGAGGAAGCGGGGCGGGGGGGGGGGGGGGGAGGGGAGTATGGGAACTTTAAAACTTGTGCTCTTGGTTTTTTTTACCTCTATTTCTCCATATTACTCCTTCCCTTAACTAGAGGCATCCTTTAGAATAAAAAATGAAAAAAAGTGGGAAAGAAAGACAGTTCAGCAAAACTAACCAACACATAACCAAAGCTGGCATTTGGTTTATTTAATGAGATATAAATTATTGATGTCTTAAAAAAAAAAAGAGTTTGAGAGCATCAAAAAAGGAAGGGATGGTAGTTAGGGTATCTCAGTGGATAAAGAACCAGGCTTGGAGAGAGGATGTCCTGGTTCAAATCTAAGCCTCAGATACTTCCTAGCAGTATGATCCTGGACAAGTCACTTAATCCCAATTGCCTAGCCCTTATAGCTCTTCTGCCTTGGAACCCTTACTTAGTATTAATTCCAAGAGAGAAGGTAGGGGTTTAAAACAAAACAAAACAAAAAAAACCAAACAAACAAACAAACAAATAAATAAACAAATAAATAAATGAAAAAAAAATTTTTTAAAAGCCCTTCTTACTGGGCAGCTGGGTAGCTCAGTGGAGTGAGAGTCAGGCCTAGAGACAGGAGGTCCTAGGTTCAAACCCGGCCTCAACCACTTCCCAGCTGTGTGACCCTGGGCAAGTCACTTGACCCCCATTGCCCACCCTTGCCAATCTTCCACCTATGAGACAATACACCGAAGTACAAGGGTTTAAAAAAAAAAAGCCCTTCTTACTCTTCTGCCTAGGAACCCATACTTAGTATTGATTTTTTCTTTTTTTTTTTAAATTTTATTTTTAAAATTAATTTAGAATATTTTTCCGTGGTTACCATGATTCATATTCTTTCCCTCCCCTCTCTCCTCCCCCCTTCTCTAGCCAATGAGCAATTCTTAGTACTGATTTTAAGACAGAAGGTAGAGGTTAAAAATAAATAAATGAAATAAAAATTAAATTTAAATTTAAAACAGTGGTTCCCAAACTTTTTTGGCCTACATCCCCCTTTCCAGAAAAATATATCACTTAGATTGCCTGGAAATTAATTTTTTTTATTTTAATAGCAATTAATAGGAAAGATAAATGCACTTGTGGCCATTACTGTTCTCCTGGATTACTGCAGCACCCACCAGGGGGTGGTGGCACCCACTTTGGGAATCACTGATTTAAAATATTTGTATATTATTTCCCCTACCTCTGCCAAAAAGGGAGAGCATATGAGATTATTTCTCTTTTGAGGCCAAGCTAATCATTATAATTTCATTGCATTCATTTTTCACTGTTTTATTGTAGGAATTCTTTCTATTTGCATCATCATAGTCATTGTGTTTTTTGTTTTTTCCTGGTTGCACTGATTACTTTGCTTCACATCAGTTCACATGTAAAACTATTGTTTTTGTTGTTTTAAAACAGATAAAGCTTTAGGATCCTCAGAGAGGTAGGGCACACTGTTTTCCTTAGCTGGTAGAGTATTAATAAAAAGATGAATGTTGGACATGAGAAATACCAAGAGAAGGCCATGGCTGACCAAGAAGAGAGGAGGGATTAGACGTTTACAATAATGAGGGATTGCATTCATAAAGAGGCTTGGCTTTCTTCTTAGACCAAGAAACTGAAGAAAGGGAGTTTTTACTCTTCAAAGAAGGGGAGAGATTCACTGAACCATAGGACTGTCCATTGTAGGGGGAAACTGGTTTAATGTTGTCTAAATTGTTTTTCTTATTGTTATTGAGTATTTAGTGTACTAATTAATTTGGAGTTTATCAGATAAATAATTATTCAAGCATTAGATTAATTAGGGCTAAAAAAATAATGGATTAATGGTGAAAAACCCAGAGTATGTGATATATTTATTCACTTTAAATCACAGCAACTTCAACTTCTCTGATCAGAAACACTAAAGGCTGCTTTAAAAGGTGATTCCTAGAGGACTTGACAGTGAATTCAGTAAGAAGAGAATGTATTATTTTAAGAATTTAGTTGTTGTTCAGTCCAACTCTTCATAATTCCATTTGGGGCTTCCTTGGGAAAGATTAACTTGACAAACTGCCTCCATAGAGTAAAATCAAGACAAAAAGCATTCATTAAGTGCCTACTATGTGTCAGGTACTATGCTGAGGCTGGAGGCACTCAGATCGGAAAAGAAAAGGGCCATTTATGGCATTGAAATCCAATCCTCCCTGAGTAGCAATTGTAGGAGTAAATGGTGAACAAGACATGTAATTAATATGATCTTTATTGGTGGGATAAGGGACAACCTGGAATACAGCTTGGGCTTGTCATCCATGCATGTGTTTAACACAGATGAAATGTGTTAAAAAGAATGACAACTTCCACTTGAAACATTAAAGTTAAACAACGGTGAGGCAAGCAGGCTTGGTTGGGAGTCATATTTGGGAACTGAGCCAATGCCCAGTGTGTTTAAACTGTCCTTGGACTTCTTTAGTTCAATTAATCAACCAAACTGGGTTTCCTGGGAAAATAACATGTTTGTGCGATCTGAAGAATAGATATCAAAGGGAAATGGTGATGTCATGGAGAGATACTGAAGCAACAAATTAACGTGTACTTTATATGGTAACCTTGACTTACAGACACCCTTTCAGGATCTACTTGGTTCTGTTAGCCAGAGCTACGGGATTTAGAAGTGCAAGTGACCAGAGAGGGCAGCTCCTCCTAATTCCACTTTTCCTTGGAAAGATGAAACTATAAGGCTCAGAGCACTTAGGATTTATCCAAGGTCATACAGGTAGCAAGTAGTAGTAGAGGAATCTCTACTACTTTTAAACTTGGAATCTAAATCCAGAACACTTCCCACTTTAATACACTGGCTTTTACTACCTTTCTGACATTTTTTACCAATAAATCCAGATAAACTGGAACAATGCTATAGATACAGGTATTCTTTTTGCAAAGTGGAAATAAAGTCTTTATTATTTACCCTTGCTTACCATGGTTTTAATTGCAATGTGACTCCCAAATATATATATATAAAACCTTTTAAGCAATAGATACATAACTAAAACCAAGTAGGGAAGAGTAGAATCAAGTTTACTCTTGACTCTAAGTTTGGGAACTTCAGGGAATGGCCTTGGAAAGAATTCACCAATGGGATGCTTTGCTGTTCCTTTATGGTGATCCTTGTATGTATTGGAACTATTGCCATTGTCTTTGTCATTGATTGTGGCCCAAACTCAACAACACATTTCAGTTTTCCACTATTGAATAAGAAGTCAAAGCAAGGCACGATAGAATTGGGATGGCTCCTCTTCTACCAAACTTTTTCTTCCTTTAAAGCTTGGATCATCACCTGCTTCTCTCATGAAGCCTACGCCTTCTACTCCAGATGCCACTGACTGTACGTGCAGTGTCATATAAATGCATTGTTCCACACAGAGGGACAACGTGACATTGCAGATAGCTTACCCAAGAGTCAGGACAACCTGGTTTCAAGTTCTATCTCTGACACATACCATCCATGACCCTCAGCAAATCACTTAACATTTCAGAGCTTTAAGACTACCAGTCAGAGAGCAGATACCTATCTGCATGGGCAAAAGGAGTTTCCTTGCTGGCTCCTCCCTACATAAGTGAAATCATAGGTCCAACTTAAAAATAAAACAAAACAAAATCAAGTCAATATCTGTCCTGACAAAATGGTCTCTGGTCATTTCATAATTATTGACCTCATCTTTCTAACTGTACTCTAAATTCCTCGAGAGCAGGGCCCACCTATCATGGTCCTATTCCCTAAAGCATCTGGCACAAACAGTAAAATTATCAGAATTTGTTTGGTAATCATTTAGATATCTGTCATTGTTTGGCCATTTTTCAGTCCCATTTGGAGTTTTCTTAGTAGAGATTCTGGAGTGATTTGCCATTTCTTTTTCCAGCTCATTTTACACATGAGGAAACTGAGGCAACAGAGTGAAGTGGCTTACCCAAGGCCACACAATTAGTAATTAAATCTGAGGCCAGATGTAAACTCAGGAAGATGAGTCTTCCTGACTTTAACATCATCACTCAACCACCCAGTTGGGCATTGGATAATAAAGCTGGAAGAGATTTTAAAGGTCATACATTTTAAGCTTAAAGAGACCTCAGAGATCATCTTTTCCTATTGATTGTCATAGACAACCCACTCTTTCTTATAGGTTAGGAAACTGAGGCTCACAGAGATAGTAAGCTGTCTTATATCATAAAAATAATGAGTGGGAAAGGTGGATATTTGAAACCCAGATCCTCTGATTTCCAGATCCAGAGCCCTTACTTCCTGCAGCCTCTTTCTCTTCTGTATGGTGAGGAAAATGAGGCCCAGAGACATTTCAAAGTGATTTGCTCATGACACATGTAAAACCTAGTAGAATTGCTCGTTAGCTACGGGAGGGGGGTTGGGAGGAGGGGAATGAAAGAACATGATTCGTGTAACCATGGCAAAACTTTCTCTATTAATTAATTAATTAGTTAAACTTAAAAAAAAGTAAAGTTATTTGCTCTAGATTACACAGCTAGTTAGATTTAAAGGCTCCAAAAAAAAAATTCTCTTTCACATTTCCTCCTGTGATTTGAAATATTTACTAGTATTCATAAACCTAATAAATGTGATGAACTATTAACTTTTTAACTTATGTTCTGTCTTAGAATCAATACTAAATATCAGTTCCAAGGCAGGAGAACAGTAAGGGCTAGGCAATGGGGGTTAAGTAACTTGCCCAGGGTCCCATAGCTAGGAAGTGTCTAAGGCCAGATATGGACCCAGGACCTCATGTCTCCAATCCTGGCTCTTTATTTACTGAACCACCTAACTGTTCCAAAGTATTAATTTTTTAAAAACAAGTTTTGGCTTTTTTTTGAGTTGTCTTATAGAATGGATCTATGTTATAACAGGAGGAATTATAAAAGAAAGCTTAATTTAGTAGTTTTTGGACATTTCTTGGATAAGGAATTAGGATTCTTGAGCATCCTATCCTGAGCTCTGGTTCTGCTGCCAAATGTGACTGATCATTTTTCTTTTCTTGGCCTCAGTAGTAAAATGAGAGATTAGACTAATGATGTCAAACCCAAATAGAAATGGGTACCTCTAAACCATATCATAAGGATCCCTGGCTTGGCATATTGTCTGCAAAACCCACATGTTAATGTTACCTGTATTTTAATTAATTGATTGATTTTTAAATTTCAATTTAATTATTAATAAAAAATTAATGTTGTATTTTTATTTTGTCAAACATTTCCTAATTACATGTCAATCTAGTACAAGCCACACTCAGGGGCTCCCTGGGGCTAAAGGCTGTGAATTCGAAATCTTTGGACTAGATAATATTTAACGGTCCTGTAAGATTTAACATTCTATCATTATAGAGTTACTTGGGCTCCTAAAGGTTTATATATTAGATTCTGCAAGGGGATTGCTATTGAAGGCGTGGGTAGCAGAATTTTTAATAGTATAGAAGGGTTTCCTATATTATATGTGAGGTTAGATGAATGAGGGAAGAAGTATTTACATGCCTATTCTGTGCCAGTTTAAAAGCGTTATGCTAGGCTGGGAATGCAAATGCAAAAGTGAGATAGTTCCTGACCTCAAGGAGTTTAAATTCTAATAGAGAAATAAACATATAGTGGAGTATGGTGGCTCAGTGGATAGAGCACCAGGCTTAGAATTGTGAACACTCATCTTCCTGAATTCAAATCTGGCCTCAGACATTTATTAGCTGTGTGACCCTGCTGATTCTCACATTTGCAGGGTAGGCTGTGGTTTCCTGATGTATGATTAGATGGAAAGATGGAAATATAATATGGCACCCAGTAGACCATAATTCAGAACCCTAAGGAACCTCAGAGATCAGCTGTTCTAGCCTCCCTATTTTACAAATGAGGAAACTGAGGTCCAAAGGGATTAAGAATTTTTTCCAAGGATACAATGGGTAGTAACTGTTAGAAGTTAGTATTTAAACCCAGAACCTCTGACTTCAGAGCTACTACTTCTTTCTCTTGTACCATTGAGCATCCTTCAGTATAATAGTAAGGGTTGATTCATTCACTAGACAATCAAGATTATTCAGCCTTGGGGCTGAGGGCCAGTGCTTAGTTGTTGTTTGGTCCTGCCCAACTCCTCCAGACCCCATTTAGGATTTTCTTGACAGAGATACTGAAGTAGTTTGCTGTTCTCTTCTTATTTACAGATAAGGAAACTGAGGTAAATGGGTTAAATGACTCACCCATGGTTATGCAGCTAATAGTGGATTAAACTGGGAAGGGGGAGGGAACAATGCTCTTTGGAAGCTGCCTTTGGAGGATCATTATGGTGGGGCAGGGACAAAGAGTCATAAAGGACAATGTAGGCAAGAGCAGGATGCCTGCTCAACATGTCTACGTTGGGAAGGTCCTGGTTTCCTGGTGGACTAGGTTGATCAAATGACCTCTCATTTTTTTTTCCCTTCAGTTTCTTTCAGTGCTGTTTCCTTCAGTGCTAAGATTTTATATCTATATGTTCTTTCAGCACTGAAGAAGGGCTTTTAATTTCCCAATATCTTCATTCTAGACATCTTCTTTACCTCGGATAGGGTTAAACATATTTAATTACTGATTTTATCTGCTCTAAAAAACTTACTGCGTTATTCCACGTCATTAATCAGGCTAGGTAAACAAGCTGAACCCATTAAATGAAACAGATGAAACAGAAATCGAATATTACCTACTGTGCACATGAATGACATCATGGAGCTAGTTGGTAGACTCAGGGCTTCATGGCTGACCGATGGCACGTGGGGAGCACTTATTTTTGTTGATGCCTTTGGGACAAGGTATCTGCTTCTCTGCCAAACCACAGCGATGCCCTTTCATCCCTTGAACATATTGGATCTGAAGAGATAGAACTGAAAGAGACTTCAAGGTCTTTTACTCTGACCCCCTCACTTTATAGATGAGGACTCTGAAACCAAGGGATGTTCAAGGGCTTGCCTTAAGTCTTACAGGGAGAACATGTCAGAGGTAGGGTCAGAACCCAGGGCTTCTAGTTCTGTAACCAGTGCTTTTCCCTCTATGCCAGCCTACCTGCCCACAGAGCCTGCCATAGATTTTAGATAAATTATTTCAGTTAAGCTCTTTTGTTGTTCAGTTGCCAAGTTTTCGTGACCTCATTTGGGATTTTCTTGGCAAAGATACTGGTGTGGTTTGCCATTTCCTTCTCTAGCTCATTTTATAGGTGAGGAAACTGAGGTTAAGTGACTTTTCCAAGGTCACACAGCTGTGTATGAGGCTGGACTTGAACTCAGATCTTCCTGACTCTATGCTCTGTGTTCTATCCATTGTGCCACCTAACTACTTTTTTATTAAGGATGCTGTGATAGGCCAATCCAAGTAGAAAATCCATAGGGAGGTAGTTTTCTTCTCTAGCTATTTTCTTTTTGGTTGTTTCTTGTAGCCTTGACTTTTAAAAATGAACTGTAAGCCTTTCATTAGCATTCCTATAGAGGTTCCCTGGGGCTCTTATGATGAAGAATTGTGCTTTTGAAATGTAAAATCAATTACAATGAACACTAACTTCCTGGTCTACTTCCCTAGAAACTGCCCCTTAAGCCAAAGGAAGTTGGAACTGCAAAATGATACCTGGCAGGCCTTATAGGGCAAAATGGCAAGAAATGAAACTATCTGTTCTCCAAACATGAGTGTGATTTTTTTTTTAAGGTTTAAAAATGTGACTATCTCCATAAGTGTTTTTGTTCAAATGTCTATAAGGGAGAACCAGAGAGTACTGGCATCCTCTTATGCCATTCTTCAAATGCAAAATTGATGAAATTGGTAAAGATGGGATTACCAGTTTGCTCCAATGTGGCTAAAACCTTGGAGGAGGTGACACAGATGTTGGCTTTTATTAAACATAGAGGGAATTCTAGTCCTAAGTCTGTCGTAAGTCCCACTATGGTTTTAAGTAAAGTGCTCAATCTCTCTATAATAATAATAATAATTTACATTTATTTTTTCTTTTTTAATTTTTATTTTGAATATTTTCCCATAGTTACATATTTCATGTTCTTTCCCTCTCCTCCCAAACCCCCTAACCCTCCTTAGCTGACGCACAATCCCACTGGGTTTTACATGTATCATTGACCAAGACCTAATTCTATATTATTGAGAGTTGGACTAGAATTATCCTTTAGTGTCTACATTCCCAATAGTATCCTCATCAACCCATGTGTCCAAGCAGCTGTTTTTCTTCTGTGTTTCTACTACTGTAGGTCTTCCTCTGAATGTGGCTAGTTTTCTTTCTCATAAGTCCGTCAGCCTTGCTCTGGGTCCTTGCATTGCTGCTAGTAGAGAAGTCCCTTATGTTCAAATAATTCACATTTATATAGAGCTTTATGGTTCACAAAGTGGTTTTACACATATTAGCTCATGTCAGGTACAGCTAGGTGGCATAGCAATAGAATGATGAATTTGGAGTCAGAAAACATAAGTTTGAATCCTGCCTTGGACAATTACTTACTGTGTGACAGTCCCCTAACCTCTCAGCCTCTATTTCCTCATCTAGAAAATGGGGATCATAGTAGTACCTTCCTAACAGGATTGTTGTTGAAAAGGTCAAATAACATAACATATACAGAGCTTTCAAACCTTTAAGTGCTGTATAAAGATTATTATTATTATTATTGTTTAATTTGCACCACAACTCTGTAAAGTTTGCGTTGTTATTATCCCTATTTTACATGTGAAGGAAAGGGGAGGTTAGGTTATTTTCTCTGGGTGGCCCTACTAGTAAATATCTGAAGTAGGATCCAAACCCAGATCTTCCTGACTCCAAGCCCAAGGCTTGATCCAAGCTCTATGCTAACTCTCCTCATCACTTCAGGAACCTTAATCTAGAAAATGTATACCAACTACCTCTCTGTGGACTTTGGTAGGAATTCCAATGAATGATAAGTAAAGTATTAATTGCTAAATAAATAGTGGAATAATTCAAGCACCGTGACTGTGACTTTCATTTTATTCTTTGGTCATTTTGAATAAACAAATATTTAGCATCCATGTTGGTTAAGTGACTGTATAAGAAAGCAATACAGTGTTCCAAAAGTCTTAGCATAGTTTAAAACTATTAAAGCTCTTCTCTTACTGAAATTCTCCATAAACAATAACTTTGGAATAATCCTTTTGGATTATTATGACTATAGCCTTTAAGAGGCTGGAGTCAGGAAGACGAGTTCAAATTTTATCTCAGACACTTAGTAGCTATGTGACCCTGGCACACAGAAGGCACTCTATGAAGGAAGGGCAGTTAGCTCTGGTGCTGGACCTGGAGTCAGGAAGACCTGCTTTTGAATCTGACCTTATGCTCTTACTTCTCTGTGAGACCCTGGGCAAATCACTTAACCCTGTTTGCCTCAGTTTCCTCATCTATAAAATGAGCTGGAGAAGGAAATGGCCAACGGCTCCAGTGTCTTTGTCAAGAAATTCCCAAATGGGGTTGGATATGATTGAGAAATGACTAAACAACTTCTCTTAGAGCGACAGAATTACCAAAAGACTCATAGATAGGTTAGTTGCTCCCACAGCCAAAGGTGTGTGACATTGTTCTTAATCCACTGGCCATTTGGAGTGTTAGCCCTTATAAGCCAAGTCCACTCCCTGAAAGCCGAGTGAGGATCACTGAGATGGTAAATCTTAAAGCAGTATTTTTGTGAAATGAGTTCCAAGTGAGGCTGACTTCTTTTGTCCTTTTTTACTTTTTCTAAGTGAGTATTTAACTGAAATGCTTTTTTCTTCTCTCTGGTGTGTAATTGTTGTTATATATTAACTTAATGCCAGGCAACAGTACCTACAAATCACACTGGTGGTTTTTGTATCCCGTAGCAGTGGGGCAAAGTTCAGAGAGCCCAGATTATTTCACGCTCTGGATTTCACTCCCAGAGAACAACCTAACAGGAGGAAAAAAAAAAAAAAAAAGAAATCACACAGACTCCAATATGATTTCATTAATGGCCAATGGATAGGAATTCCCTATCCATTGTTTTAAGAAGTTCATTCTCTCCATTTGACATCAACCATGGAATCGCATAAGAAGGAATTCCTGCTCTTCTTTTAACTCCTGAGAAATGTTGCCTTTTACTAAGTTTCTACTTAGGCTGGGGTTGCCTCCTATCATCTTATGAAGCAATGTACCTGGCATTTCTGGAAAAATGGAGAAAACCATTTTAGTGTGCATAAAAGGAATCTGAATTCTATGCAACATTTGAAGATTGCATTGAGATACCATAATCCTTTCCTGCTGCTAACCTTGAACCTGTCTCATTTCCATCAGACTAAGCTATGAAATCTTTTCAGATGAGCAGCTGAATAATAGATATTCCTAATAAATAGGAATTACAAATTAATAATACATTATTATATAACAATTATAGATATAACAATAATATAAATTAATTATAAACATTCTTAACTCAACCCTTAAATGTTCCTGCAAGAGTAAATGTGTTACAGAGAACTGTATGAATATGAGGTAAGGAATAGTGAAATGAGTAGAACCAGGAGAACATCATACACAAACACAGAACTTATACAAGAAGAATAAACTGAAAATGTTACCGTGAGAAAGTGAACAGAAAGATAAAATAGAAGAGACTTCATTTATTTGAATACGTTAGCTAGCCTCCATGATGATATCCTATGTGATGTGGGGAAGGGTCAGGGCACTAGTGGATGGGATCTATATGAAGAAAAGTGAGTTAAATATATGGGACATTTGGATTCCATTTTTTAAAAAATATGGACGTGTTTGCTTTGTTTGGATTTGTAAACATTTGCATTAATAATTTAAAAAGAATACTGTGAGATCAACACGATCAAAACTTAATTTGTATAGGATTGTCTTCTTTGGACTTTTTGGCTGTGTTCAAAGTATTGCTCTTCTGTCTCTTTTGATGAGGATGGAGCAAGGAAGAAGGGATGGAGTTTCTGTAATCCTGACCCAACTTATTGAAGGTTTTTAATACTCCCCAGAGAGCCATTTTACAGGAAATAAACTTTTACAGAGAAATTAAGGGAGTGGAAATTGTAAGAGGTCAAAATAAGATTCTTACATTGTGGACAATAAATTGATGTTAACAGCATTAAGTATGTGATTACTGAGATAACACACATATTGATATTAATTATGCAATAACAATAATAAATATTAATATATTTTATCTTAACTAATGTCCATTACATTTCAGAAGTTTTCATCGTGACTTTCATTTTAAAGGATAGGTATCCAAGAATTTTTTCTTCCTTAAAAGCAGGAATGGTTAAATAATTAAAAGTTATACTGGGGGTAGATAGGTGGCTCAGTGTTGAGAGAGCTAAGCCTGGAGATGAGAAGTCCTGGGTTCAAATTTGACCTCAGATACTTCCTAGCTGTGTGACCTTGGGCAAGTCACTTAAACCCAGTTGCCTAGGCCTTATTGCTTTTCTGCCTTGGAACCGATGTTATAAATTCTAAGACAGAAGGTAAGGGTTTAAAAAAAAAGTTACAGTATAATCGGGCAGATTTATATGAAAAGAAATTAATAAGTGTGATTTTCCTGATTTGTAATAGTTAATATTTATATAGAGCTTACTAAGTACTAGACCCTTTACAATTAATATCTATTTGATCCTTACAACAACAATGTAGGTACTATTATTGGCTCCCTCCTGTAGATGAAGAAACTGAGGCAAACAAAGATTCAGTATCTTGCCCAGGATCACACAGCTAAAAAGTGTCTGAGGCCAAATTTTAATTCAGCTCTTCCTGGCTCTACCAGGTCCAGATCTTTATCCACTGAACCACCTATTTGTATTATAAGCTAGTTAGCCACAAAAGCAAAATATTATTGTTAAATTTATAATGAATCCTAAAATTTAGAGCAGGAAGCTCTAAAACTTTCTCTTTTTCTCCAATAGCTCTAGAAGAAGCATTGTACAACACTTTAATTTTACAAATGAGGAAATTGAGGTTAAAAGTAACTTTGCCAAGGTCACATGGCTAATTAGTGGCAGAGTCAGGATTAGATTTAATGTCCTCCAATTTCTGGTCCACTGGTCTTTCTACTAAGTCTTACTGCTTTTTACTGTGGTATTATCTGATCATGTAACTTCTTTGTGCAGTATGAATTGGGTCTTTGAGTACTGTGTGTTCAAATGGTGATCGATAGTCCTATAAGTTCCAGTCTAGTTAATGGGTTCTAAAGCCCATTGGTTCTAGAACCAAGCTTTGTTGTTTATTCACTTCTCCACTGATAAAGAGGGAGTAGAGAAAAACAGGGCTCTTTCTCCCCCTTTCCACTGTAGCTCATTTGGTATAAAATTAAGATGAAAAAGAGAGAAAATGTTAACACTAAGTCAATGAAAAACCCCCAGTGAACAAGTTAATGCAGCATCATAAAATTTTCACCAATGATTTAAAAACCTGTAGTGTGAAAAAGCCATAAGCCCCAGCATGGATGAAAAATAAGGGCTAATAATTTACATTTTTTGCTGTAAGCTAATAATATGCTTCATACAAAACAAAAAAAAGAAGATATAATACCCACCTTAAAAACTTATCAAATTGAATGCCAAACCAATCTCTTTACTTAAATATTCCTGATGATTTTTAATTGGTACTATTAATCTAAGAGATAGCAAGGTGCAAATTATAGAAAGAGAGAGTGTCAAAGCCAGGAAGATCCAGGTTAAAAGTCTTTGTGTGACCTAAAATTACTTAACTTCCCAATGTTCTGGCTTTTTTTTAAACCATTAGTTTCCATCTTAGTAATCAATCAAAGGGGGGAAAAAAGAAAACAAGGTATTATAGGAAATAACAAGCACCTCTCTCTGTCCAGAAATCCTGGTCATATCTTTTAGCAAAAAAACTATCTTCAGCAAAGAGTTATGCTTATTTGCTCTATTTAAAAAGAAATCTGACATGGGTCAGACATGTAAATATAAGTTTGTGCAAAAATAGTTGAGTCACGGCAATGGAGATTTTTATTGACTCTTTCCCTGCAAAAAAAGCTGTTCTAGCCAACATTGGCCTCTATGTTCTTTTCATCAGAAACCGCTGGCTTTGCCCAAAGCAGCCTGTCCTGGGAATCATCTGTCACCCTTGTGGCAATTCTATGCTTCCCACAGGAAGACCGGATGATGAAGCTATTAAAAAAAACAAGAACAAAACAAACATCATACTACTAATCTCCAAAGTTCTTCAAAACAGTACATTTTATTAATAAACCTGCTAGGTTTCTTAAGAGAAACAGCTATGTTTTAGCCTAAAGAAAAGAGATTTGAGGAAGGGAAAGATGGTAACAGTCTTTAAGTACTTTAAGGAGTCATTTGGAAAAGAGATGAGATTTGTTCTGCATGGCCCCAGAGAGCAGAACTGAGGCCAGTAAGTCTGATTGCAAAGATATAAATTTGAGTTTGATGAAAAGAAAGTTTCCTAAATAATTATGAATACCCAAAAGAGCACTAGGCTTCCTTGGGTGTTAGTGGGATCCTCCTATATGGAAGTCTTCAAAAAAAGTTGAGTGATCCCTTCCTAGATCTATCATACAGAAGATTCTTTTTTTGGTAGTTTGTTCTACTTGACCTCTAAACATAGATGCAAAAATCTTAAATAGAATACTAGCAAAAAGACTCCAGCAAGTGATCAAGAGGGTTATCCATCAGGATCAGGTGGGATTTATACCAGGAATACAAGGATGGTTCAATATTAGGAAAACCATCCACATAATTGACCATATCAACAAACAAACCAACAAAAATTACATGATTATTTCAATAGATGCTGAAAATGCCTTTGACAAAATACAACACCCATTCCCATTGAAAACACTAGAAAGTATAGGAATAGAAGGACTTTTCCTAAAAATAATAAACAGTATATATCTACTTGACCTCTAAGGTCTCTTTCATCTTTTGAGATCTGGTGAAGGAGGGAAGGAATATGTATTATATTGTAATAGTTTTGCTAACACAGTATCATCTCCTCTCCAAAGTTGAACTCTCAGAAGTCACTTGGGAGAGCCAGGTCTCTAGCACTCCATGCTCTTGGTTATCAGATGATTGCTTTCTAAGGATACTTCATGTTATATTTAACTCTTAACTTGTCTTCATCAATATGTAATTAGTAAAAAAAAACATACTCATGTTGCAAATCATAAAAGAAACTGAAGAAGTCTGAATGTAGAATAAAGTATGCCATTTTTCTTTATGAGTTTTTTTCATTATATAAGAGATAATGTGTCTTTCACAACATGAGAAACATGGAAATATGTGTTGCATAATAGCACATGTATAGCATATCATATTACCTTCTGTCTTGGGGAAGAGGACAGAAAGGGAAAGAGGTAAAAAACATGGATCGCAAATATCAGAAAACGGTTATTTAAAATTGTATCTACATGTAATCTGGAGAAAAAATGTAGTTTAAAAAAACTGATGTGTGAGCCAATGTTTGGTATAAAACAATGTAATGTTACTCCCACTAATGCTTCTCAGAGCAAGAATGAACATGATTGGGCAAACTGCTGAGATACTTTATGCTGCTTGGGGAAATGATGTAGATTTGACGCATAATTAAAAATTTTTATGTAAAAAAAAAAAGAAAAAGAATTATGATTAGATAAGAGGTACCTTGTAGAAAAATGGGGTTTTAAGGTTGTTGCCATATATTGGTCTTCAGCCAATCTCAGGACTGTTCCCAATTACAAGCTATATAACTTAATCAAGCATTAGTTTTAGAAATAGAGGACCTAGTTTGAATCACAGCTCTGATACTTACTATGATCTTGAATATTTCATTAGAATTTCTCTAGGTCTCAGTTTCATCATTTGTAAAATGTATGTTTCAGATTTAGAATACCTTTAAATTCCCTTCCCACTCTAGGTCTTAAGATAGCTCTATCCACTGGGTGCCTACTGTGTGCCAATCATTTTTTCATTTGATGAAAGGATGAGTAAAAAGCAATAGCTGCCCTTGAGGAACTCAGTGTCTATTAGAAGAAGGCCAAGTACACAAAAAACCCCAGTAATTTGTGATAAATGCCTTAAGAGAGGAATATGTTGGCAAGTTGTTATTCTTATATCCCAAGTCTGTCTCTCCCCTGCTCAGTAAGCTCCAATGAATCCCTATTATTTTAAAGATCAAAAACCATCTTCTCTGTTGGGCATTTACAGTCCTTCTCAACTTGGTTCCAACCTACTTTTCCAAGCTTCTTATACATGAATCCCTTCATAATCCAGCTAACTTGTTGCTTGTTCTTCACTCATGATATTCCATCATGATCAATGAACAAGATTTGATTAAGCACCTGCTATGGAGACACCATTCTAGCTTCTGAGATGACAAAAAGAAAAATAAGATAATCTCTATCCGGCAAGAATTTGTATTCTATTAAGGTGCACAAAATGGAAGCAGATAAATATATAAAAAGATAAATATAAGGTGATGGGAGGTGGGGAAGAGAGTCTCAGGAAAATCCATGTAGGAAATTGCATTTAAACTAAGCTTTAGGGGAAGGAGATTCTATAAGAGAGCTATTCTTACCCTTTCAGTGGGTCTGTGAGGTGAAAACTATTTTCATAGCAATGAAATTAATGAATGAAAACTAAGATATTTTAATTTCCAATAGGGCAAATATTGATGGACAAACCCCATATAAATATAAGCTCATCAAGATTGAGTCCTCAAAAAATTTAAAAAGTATCAGGGGTGGGTGGGGGGAGAGCAGGAGGGGGTAAAGGGGAAAGTAGGAGCATGAATCATGTAACCATGTTAAAATGAATATTAATAAATGTTTAAAAAATTTAAAAAAAGGATCAGGGGTCCAGAGATAAAAAGAAAAACAAATAAATTTGATAACTGCTGCTGCTATATGCCTAGATACGTAGATAGGAGCCAGGTTGTGAAGGGTTTTTAATGCCAAACTAGAGGAGTTTGTATTTGCACTTAAAACTATCTTTACATAGACTATCCTAATGCCTAGCACAATCTTGTACCTGGAACATAGTCAGTGCTTAATAAATACTCATTGTTTGATCATGCACTATGGAGGTTTTGCTCACTATTTCAGTTCAAGTGCTTAGGTTAGACAATTTTATATTGTATTATTGTGCATTTTGCCAAAGAAGTTTTGTAGTATTCGGGAGTTTGGTGCAACTAGCTTAATGTCATCTGGAATAGTCACATTTGGGGAATCTTAACATATATAGGCAATGTTTTTATTGGGATTTTATACAAGATATCTTTTATGGCACTGGTAAACACCTTAACTTAACATTTTATCTCCCTATAGTCAATAAGTAAGCTGTGTTCTGTGTGGGCCCCAGGAAAACACTTCCTGACTGACCAGTCTTGCTAGAAAATGAATGCCAGCTGTATCCATTTCAAGTGGGAATCAAAGCCGTCGATACTTGAAATCTGACCTGTATTATGACCAAATAATTTGTACAATGTTGAGAAAGCAACATAGTGAAGGGCTTGGTGATTACCCCATCCTACTCCTCCCAACATATACCTCTTCCTTGATTTCTATAATAGTATTTTCAGTCATATTCTCATTTATAAGTTCATTAAGAGGAGACATTTTAATTATTTGTATTTGAATACGTGTTGCCTGTTACAGTGTCAGGAACATAGTAAATGTTTAATAAATGCTTTTTGGATGAATTTTACCTATGTGGAAGCCCACCCTTGTTTTATAATCTGAAAAGGAGTCATTGAGTATCTACATCTTGTGACATGAAAGTAAAAGTTTACAAAATAGAGATAACTTCTACTTTGACAGGGATCCAATGAGACCAATTGGAAAAGCCAGTGTGTTCATTTTTATCCAGACCTGGGTTTGCATTGGTATAGGGAGCCCCTCATGAGAGGTTTCCTCTGCCAGTGAAAATCAACACATCATAGTTTTAAGAGTTTCCTTAAGCACTGAGAATTTTAGGTGACTTCTCCAAGATCACAGAGCCAGTATATATTAGAGAAGAGACTTGAATGGAGGTCTTCCTGACTCCAATGTTGGTTGCCTATCTGTTGTCCTATGCTTCCTCTTCCACTATATCTAACTGTTCTTTATTCAGGCATTGATTATTGATTAAGCATTTGGATTTATTAGGATGTTTGTTTCTTCTCATCCCTTCTGTGCCTACCTTTTGGTCCATTTAAATATATATTGTCACCAGAGGGAAGGTAGGGGAGAGAAAATAATATAAAACTAAATACAATGTCCCAAATGTCATAGTGTAGTTTTAAGTTTTTGAAACCTTGGTGACAACCTTAATTTCAGAGTTATTGCATCCATGAGCTTATCAGTGTTGTTATTCCCTCCATTACGGCATGGATTCTGTCCATATCTTCTCATCCTGTATGATTTCTGTTTCTGTTCTCTTGTATTTTTTCCTTTTAAAATGTTTTACTGATGCTTTTTCTTTGCTTATTGTCATTTCTAAATAAGTCCACCAAAGGACCTGCCTTTGTAACAAATATATAGTCCAGTAAAGCAAATAGATTCATTGGCCATGTCTGGTTATGTACGCCTCATCCTGTACTTACTCTTGACCACCTCTTGGCTCAACAATCCTGCAGTCTTCTGATAGGTTTTAATATGTACAATGTGGTGATTTGGGTAGATATCCTTATATGTTACAGTGGATAGAGCACCAGCCCTGCAGTCAGGAAGCCCTGAGTTCAAATCTAGCTTCAGACACTCACTACCTGTGTGTGACACAAACTCTGTTTGCCTTTATCAGCTGGAGAAAGAATTGGCAAACCACTTGAGTATCTTTGCCAAGAAAACCCCAAGGATAGTATTGGTGTGCTTTGATCCTCTGGGTCATGAAGAACTGAACATGACTGAACTACTGAAGAACAACAAATGTGGTGATTAATTTAACTGGCCATCTGTTATCCCTCATTCTTACTACGTGAACTACCCAGCTCTATTTCCAATTATGCATTTCCTGAATATTTATATCCTCTTCTACTCTGCCCTTTACTTCTTGGAAATATTTAGGTAAATTCTACAAGTATTTGTTAAGTACCTACTATGTGCAAGGCACTATGTTACATCTGGGGTTACAAAGACAAATAGAAAGAGTTCTTGTCCTCAGGGAACATACATGCAACTTAAAGAAACTTATCCTTGAAAAAACATCATAGTTCAATAAAAACAAAGTATTTACAAAATAAGTACACAATAATTTCCAGAGGTGGAAACCTGGAGAATGCTAACCTCTAGGGCAGTGATGGTGAACCTTTTAGAGAATGAGTGCCAAACTGCAACCCTCAAGCCCCTTACCCCAGACAGGGGAGGGAGGAAGTGCTCCCATTTGGGCTTCGGGGCAGAGGGGCAGGCGATGGGAGAAATGACCTCAGGTGTGCGTGCAGAGGGGAAGGAGAGCAGCCCCCTCTGGCACACGTGCCATGGGTTCACCAACATAGCTCTAGGGGAACCAGGAAAAGCCTTGCGTAAGTGGTGGTATCCGAGCTGAGTCTTGAAGATAACTAGAGATACCAAGAGGAAGAGGTAAAAAGGGAGAGTAGGTCAGACTTGGTGGGGAGAGGGAGGAATGACAGTATGTGCAAAGTCATGAAGGAACACTATGGCATGCCATGTTATGATGGCTACCAATTATTTAGGGCTTTAATGTTTGCAAAGTACTTTACAAATGTTTTCTCATTTGATCCTTGCAACAACCTTAGGAGGTAGGTACTATTATTATTCCCATTTTGAAGACAAGGAAACTGAGGTACATAGACGTTAAATGTCTTGCCCAAAATCACATACACTTAGTTAGCTTTTGAGGAAGTATTTGAACTCAAATCTTCTTAACTCCAGATCTAGTGTCCTATCTACTTACTGCACAACCAAGTTTTCATATGCATAGGATAGCTAGATGACAGTTTGACTGGAACATGAACTACATGAAGAGCAAATGAATGCAAAAATCTGATGCACTCTCCACCCTGAGCACCAAATAAAGAAACATAGGCAGAGGAGTTAGGTTTGTTAAGCTAATGCCACAAAACAGACTAAAGAGTTGATAGATAGGGGGGCAACTAGGTGGCTCAGTGGATTAAGAGCCAGGCCTTAACTTAATTAAGAGCCAACTTAAGAGTTGGAAGGTCTTGGGTTCAAATCTGGCCTCAGACTGATTGTGTGAACCTGGGCAAGTCACTTAACTCCCATTGCCTAGCCCTTACCACTCTTCAGCCTTGGAACCAATACACAGTATTGATTCTAAGCTAGAAGGTAAGGGTTTTAAAAAAAAAGTCAATAGATAGAAAGAAGATTCAACAATAACAGTATAAATCTTGTTATATTGAATCTCTGGGAGCCAGGAATCCACACTGTTGATTGACAGGTGAGTCCGTTGGATATCGGAATGTTCCCAGAGGGCCGTGAGAACAGGGGAGAGAGTGGTTGGCCCAGGGTGGTATAAATTCCCTGGCAGACCTGACTCTGGGGTCCTTTCCTTCCCTTGGACTAGAGAGCTGTGGATCCTGGTCTTTTGGGGATTGAGATTTGCTGGGCTCAACCTTGCAAGATCATCCTGTCTTGTTCCTGATAACATCATCAACCTGTACCCAGACCATTATCTTCTGATTCTACTGCCCCTAGATATTAGGAAATCAATCATCTATAGTTATCTAGGTTTTCCAGGGCCCAGGAGGGATCCGGGAAGTGGGCAGGAGAAGAAGAGGGTGGAAAGGGGTGGATATCCCAAAGACTGTTTAGGCATATCATCTAGCAAAAGACGAAGAAGCTGAAACATCAAGCAGCAGTTTGCCTACTCTGGTTTGGCTGTGGCCAGGCTGGACCAGAGGAGCTAACCATCCTGACTCAATACTAGCCTACAGATCTGAGAGTTTATCATCATCCAAGTAGATAGGGTTTCCCAATTTCCTCTATCCAGAGCCAATACCCCATCTTTGTTAAATACAGTTAAAGCCTTTTAAGTACCTTCCTGAAGTGGTTATTTATAGCTTCTCTGGGAAGGGAGAAACACAGAGACAAACCGTTACCAAGCTAATAGAGCCCATTATACACTATCAATCAACCCAGGTGGGACCTGAAGGGATATCATCCGTTGACCTGATGGATCCTGCCTGGGCACTGTTATAAAGGAGAGAGGTGTCATATCATCTAGCTAGGGCAAGCCTCAGTTGATCTTGCCCTAGCCACGTATCTGGGCTATCACTGTTGTCTCACATTTACCAGTGGTAGTACCCAGTTTAGGCTTATACTCCCTCTCCATCTACAACATCTACTTTATTTTTATAACAATCTAGACAAAGGAGAAAGTGACTAAGGACCCGAAGAATACCTGTCTGCTCCTTGAAGGGTCCTCCCCCTTCCACTTCTATCAACCTAGCTACCTAAGTGTCTGCTTTTCATCTGCTAGTCTGCCTGGGTTCAACTTCACTGAACAAAATGCCCCATCCAAGATAAGCCCATCACCTCTGATCTTATCCCCATGCTTCTAACTTAAGCCTCCACTGACATCACCTTCCTAATCCTCTTCTTCTCTCTGGAGATCTGGAGGATGGAGTACCAACTGCTCCCCAAGTCTTCCTCCATAGAGGGCAGAAACTGAGCTCAGCTCACTCTACTTTGCCTAGGCTTTTCTGCCTCATCTCAACTCCACAGAACCAGCTGCCCCACAAGTATTCTGTGGTGTACCATTCCACTTCCCTCTCCTTTCCTGCCCTCTTTGGTGATCATTTCCCCATATTGGATTGAGAGTTCTTTGAGGGCAGGATATGTCTTTTTATCATTGTATTGTCAATGCTTAGCACAGTGCCTGGATATCATATCATTCACTCATTTTCAGTTATGTTTGACTTTTTATGACTTCTTTTTGGGATTTTCTTGGAAAGATACTGGAGTAGTTTGTTATTTCCTTCTCCAACTTATTTACAGATGAGGAAAATGAGGCAAACAGGGTTAAGTAACTTGTTAAGGGTCACAGAGTAAGTGTCACAGGTTGGATTGGAAATTAGGTCTTCCTGACTCCTGGCTTGGTGCTCTATCTGCTTACATCACGCATTTGGCACATACCCAGCACTTAGTAAATGTTTAATGGATTGGACTGGATTGGTTTTACAGAGGAAGTTTGGAAGGAAGACTATATTAGCCTTGAGAATCACAATGACCAAAATTCAAGTCCTGCCTCTGACACAAACTGGCCTTGTGATCCTAAGCAAGTCCTTTAATCTCTCAGTGCTGAGGCAGCTCTCTTAAGAATGTAAAAAAAATTTTTTTGAGTTACCATTTATTTTTATTATACTTATATAAAATAATATAATATGTAAAAATAATAATATAATACATATGATTTGTTATAAATATGTAATAAATTTAATAAATATGTTTATCCAAGAGAAATATTCACATTAACTATGTCTAAAAATCTGTAACACTCCCCACCCCACCCTGCTTTCTCTCCCTCCCTTCCCTTCTCCCTAAGAAGGTAGATAATATGATATAGGTTGTACATATCTTAGCATCTAATGCACATTTCCTTGTTCATCATGTTGTAAAACAAGATGCATATTACTTACATTAGAGAAAATTCAAGGAGGAAATAAAGTGACCAAAGGTATTATCTCAATCTGCATTCAGGCTTTGGCTATTCCTTGTATGGTGGTAGATATCCTTTCTTATTATGAGTCCCTTGGAATTGCCTTAGATCCTTGCCTTATTGATAATAGTGAGGTCATTCATAGTCAATCATCGTACCTTACTATATACAATATTTGCCTCATTCTTCTCAGTTCATTTTTCATCATTTCATAGAAGTCTTTTCAAGTCTTTTGTTATCATCTTGTTTGTCATTTCTTATGGAATAATAGTATTCCATTACAAGCATATACCACCTCTTGTTTTAGTTTCCAGTTCTTGCCACTACAAAAAGATCGGCTATAAATATTTAGAACATATTGTTTCTATTCTTTTTTGCTTGATCACCTTAGTAAATAAACCTAACAGTGGTATTATTGGGCCACAAGTTATACTTTTATAACTTTTTTATAACCTTTCAATATAATTCCAGATTGCTCTCCAAAATGACTGGATCAGTTCACAGTTCTACCAACAATGTACTAGTGTCTCTATTTTGCCACATCCCCTCCAAATTTGATATTTTGACTTTTTATCATTTTAACCAATCTGACAGGTATGAAATGATATCTCAGAGTCGTTTTGATCTGCATTTCTCAAATCAATAATGATTTAAGAGTGTTTTTTCATATAGTTATATATAACTGATTTTTTTCATCCAAAAGCCATCTGTTCATATCTTTTGACCATTTATCAATTGGCAGATGGCTCGTATTCTTATAGATCTGATAAAGTTCTCTATACATAATTTTAGATATGAGACCACTATCCAAGAAACAGTCTATAAAAGTTTTTCCTCAAACTTACTGACTATAGTGCTTTTATTTTGACCAAAACTTTTCAAATGAATGTATTCACAATTATCCCTTTTACATTTCAAGTTTGTAAACTGAAGAGTAGTTGCTGTGCTGCATAGATGGAGGGAGTTTCTTCACCTGGAATTCTCTAAGCCAGAGAAAATACAGGTTCAGAATAATCACAAGTTCCTCTCAAGCTATAAATCCTAAGATTTTCAGTCATGCTAAAGTAACTCGTTCATGCCTAATGATTTAAATAGTTATAAATTGCCCTTAAACCAATTCCTTCTATCCCATGCACCTTAAATATATTTTTGTCATATGCATGAAAAATGCTCCTCTTTATCCAAGTATTCTGCAAGATTCATCAGTTCTTTCTGTGCTTCTTGACAGTATCCTAATAATGAATAGTTTGTTGGTGTGAGTGAATCATGAATTTGTTTCATGAAGAGTGAAAACAAGGTAGAGTGATTGATAGAGCTTGGAAGTGGGTACATGAAGACCTGAGTTCAAATTCTGTTTTATGAAGTTACTAGGTTATATTACTTTGAGCAAGTCACTTAACATTGGTCTGCCTCAGTTTCCTCATTTGTAAAATTTGAATAATAGTGCCTTCCTCACAGAATTATTATAAAGATAAAATGTAATAATATCTATAAAGTGCTTTGCAAACCATAAATCGCTATGTAAATGCTAGTTGTTAATTATTTAAGGAGCAATTTGAGGAGACTAAGTAAGAAATTAATCAGATTGTGGGTATCAACAGAGAATTGATTTTTACCTCTTTAATAACTTTAATTTTATTGATTAAAATAGTCTGCCTTATTTAATTATCAGCAATCAGCAAGCTACAAATATTTATTAAGTATTTCCTCTGGGCAGAGGAATGTGCTAGGCAAATAAAAGGTTTAGCTTAGTTGGCATAGTCCTTGTTTTCTAGGAATGTATATAGCTTCATGACTTGTAGAAAGGGTCTGGTTTGTAGAAGAGATGTAGATATTCCAATCAAGCTTTTAATCACTGAGTGTCTGCTATAGAGAAATTGATATGATGGCATAGTTGAAGGAAAATACCATGGATGGATAGTTATAATAAAGTCTTTTTTCATTAAAATCAACAAAAAATGAGACAATATTAAATAATGGGATGATAGTTATCAAGTATAGAATAACCATAGAGGTAGAGCCTCATTAACAAATAAGAAAAAGAGAGGCAGACAGAGACAGAGAGATCAAGGAAGGGAAGAGCTGACAGAAAGAAACAAGTCCTTCCTTTTTTACTACTAGATTATGTGTTAGCATATCTATTCAGTTCATCCAAAAATATCTTTGGAGAGCATGCTTTATGTGTCTTACTAAACTAGATGCTTTAGAAGATATGGAAGGAATGTAAGAGCCTTACAAAGTATCAGGGAAGAGAAATCTAATTCATGAAACAATGAGAACAATTAAACAGCCAATGATTTTTAGGCTAATATATTTTTTTTTTAAATTTAACTGCCCTCATTCGAATTGTTAGCATCAAATGGGAATTTAAAAATTTTTCCGGTTTGGTTTTGCTTTAAAAGTTAGCTTTGGAAAAGTGAATTATACAATGTCACTTTACTAATATCAGTAGACTTTTTTTTTATGCTCCAAGAGCCTTTGGTCAATAGGCAGTTATGAGTTAAATAGATGAATCAGTATGTGGGAGACAAAAGTAAAAACAAAGGCATAATCACTGATGTACCAGTCAGGTAAAGAAGCTATTACACATACAACTATTGGGAAGTAGGACAAAATTCTATGAAACCTTGGGAGCCTATAAACTTCTAGAATGTGAAAATCCTGGATGTAGGTTTGTATTCCTAGCTCCTAGATTCTGGTTCTAGGTTATTGCTTTTGGTCCATTCAAAGCAGCCAGGAAAGAATGGACCCCAAACAGATATTTTCTGCAGTAATAAAAGTCTAAAATGAAATGAGTTGATTCTATGCTGTATCTCAGGAACTCATTTATTCTACAAATCCTAAAATTAATATTTTAGAAAATTAGTTCACAGGGTATTTATCTTGTTCTTGAACCACAATAGAGTTTGGTTTTCCAGAAATACATCACTTTCTCGTGATAGATTTGGGAGAGTGAGTAGTGTATATATAAATAGTCTTTAGCAACTGATTGGTTAATGGCTGTCTATGTAATTTTTTAAAAATGAAATGGATAAATATGGGTAAGATCATCTATCCTTTTTATAAGGGTTAAAGTTAGTGAGACCATTACACTCTTTTCAAGCTGTGCGTGACTTTTCCATGGGAACTGGGGGAGGTGGAGTAAGGACTGGACAAAGGAAGAGAAGAAATGCAGTATATGTGCCATATGTTACCAACGGCAGAATTCAAGTAGTTAGGAAGAGAAGAGCTTGAGAGGAAGCTGAATTATGTAGAAGAATGTACAAAGAATGAAGTGTGTTTCTTGGCATCCTTTGGGGTTATTCTGGTTTCAGCTCATACTTAACCTTTCCTTTCTCTATAAATTTGCTTTCCAAACAATTCTTAAAAAATAGAAGCTACTGTTCTTGGAGGGATTGGGGGGAGGTCTGCTTTCAGTACAATTAATTTTAATGACTTGACAAGGCGCAGTAGTCTCAAAATTCGATAATCTCAGCAGGGAAATGAATAAAATTTGACACAAAATGCATCCCTAAATAGGACTAACAGTAGCACACCATTGTGGATATTTGCATTAAAATTTGATTGAACCTAAAAGAGTCAATGAAGAGCTATGCTTGATTTTTATCTAAAATTGTTGTTTCCTATCAGAGTCCTAAAAATTTAATTCTTAAATTGATTAAATGTTGAGGGTTTCCCTCCAGAAGAAACTTTGGAGATTTAGTTTAACCTAGTCATCTTTGGAGGAAATTGTGGATAGAGAAATAAAATTACTTTAGATCAGATTAGATAAAAGAGAGACCTTTCCAATATGATCAGGGTGAAAAGCAAGGATACCATTTTCTTGGCAAGGATACTAGAGTGATTTGCCATTTCCTTCTGGATCCTTTTGTCAAGAAATCAGAGTTTAAACACATACCTTCTAAGAATCAATATTAAGTTTTGGTTCCAAGGCAGAAGAGCAGTAATGGCTAGGCAATTGGATTTAAGTGACTTGCCCAGAGTCACACAGCTAGGAAGTGTCTTGAGGCTGGATTTGAACTGAGATCTTCCAGACTCCTGGTCCAGCACTCTATCCACTGAGTCATCAAGCTGCTTCCTAAGATATGTGTGTTTTTATGTATATTTTTCAGTGGAGTCGCAGAGTCAGATATAACTAAAAAACATACATGTGGGACAAATATAGGATGCTTATGTGTCATCACATGGATGTGTACATATTTACATATATGTGTTTGTGTATGATAGCTTCATCAGAGAACAATAATAAACACATTTAAGCAGTCTAAGTCAGTCAGTCAATCAGTGTGCATTGTATGTTCCAGGCCTTTTGCTAAATCCACTTATTGCCACCTATCTTGGTGTTTCAGGAAGAAAAACATTTCTGAAGTAGATTTCCCCTTGATCCTCAACCCTGAAGAAACAATTAAGTCCCAGGAGGGCCTGGGTTGGGAGAGCAAACGCTAGCCCAACACTACTTTTCTTCAGTTATTAAACTGCCTCTCAATTTTTCTTCTTTCATTAACTTGGACAAACATGTAGTGAGACAAATCCTTTCCTAGCTCCCCTTTGGCAATTAGGTCAGCTCTGTGAGTAATGTCACCATAGTTTCTAATCCCATTAATACTCAGGGATCCCATTTGAAGTCCTAGGAATGGTCCACTGGTCCATCTCTTCCCTCCCCCTTTCTGCCTCTGGCATTGTGCAGCAGGGTCTCCTGGTTAGGGAATTAGAAAGCTCTTTTTTTTTTAGCCTCTGGATAAAATGTTCTCATAATCTACACAATTCCTTCTTAAAAGCAGACCTGTTGCGTTGGTTCTTTCACCTCACAGCTTCCCATTTTCCCATTCCCATTATCTCTTTTCTTTCCTCCATTACTAGGGCCTCCAACGCTCCTCCTGCCCCAATTACTTTGTACTCATTTTGTGTGATATTAGTGCCTTCCCTCTGAGATACCTTCTAATTTTCCCTGTCTGTATTTTGTATCTAGTTGTTTGAATGTCCTTAAACATTTTCCTTTCAGAGCAAACACTAATTTTGCCTTTGTATCTCTGGCACTTAACACATGGTATATATAGTGAGTGTTGATGGTGCGGTGGATCAAGCTCTGAACCTGGAGTCAGGAAGACTCATCTTCCTGAGTTCAAATCTGACCTCGTACATTTAATAGCTGTGTGACCCTGGGCAAGCCACTTTAAATTCTACTTGCCTCAGTTTCCTCATCTGTAAAATGAGGTAGGGAAGGAAATGGGAAACAGCTCCAATATCTTTGCCAAGAAAACCCCAAATGGAGTCACAAAGAGTTGGACATAACTAAAATGAGTCAACAACAATCAAAATACTTGTTGACCATCTAACTCATACTGGTTGACTTTGTGACCCTGGGAAAATCACTTTCCACTTTCAGTGTTCTGGACAATTCTCTAAGATTATTACTTGCAAAGATGGCACTGACCTGTAGTGGGAGAGGAAGTTTCCTCACTAGGAACTCCTTATATCTATCAAATCACGGGTTCAGTTTCTATCGCTCTTCCTGCAACTTATCTGTGTACTAGTTTTTCTCAGAATGTATATCCCTTGAGGGCAGGCATTGTTTCATTTTCTTCTTTATATTTATAGTTATTAAACAAAGTAGTTACTTAAATATAGAGGTAACTGGTGCAATGGAAAGAGCATTAGACATGGAGTCGGGAAGATGAGTTCAAATCTGTATTCTAATACGTATTAGTTCTGTGATTATGGACAAATCTTTTAACTTCTACCTGCCTCAGTTTCCTCACCTGTTAAATGGGGATAATAATGGCACCTACCTTCCAAGTTTGTTGTGAGGAATAATGATATTTTATATTTATATATATATATATTTTTTTAAGTGCTTATAATAGTACCAGGCACATAGTAGGTGCTATATAAATGTTTATTCTCTTCCTTTCTCCTATTTCCTCACAGAACCTGATACATGATAGACATTTAATAAATATTTTCTTCCTTAATATGTTTTAAAAAATGATGGTTGAATGAATTGTATAGGCTCTAACTCTTTAGGCTTTTGCCTCCTTTCCCCTTCCTGATACTCACAAAAGGTCTCATTATGATACAGGAATAAGTCTGTTAAATAAATTGAGTCACCCACAGTTCAAGCAATGGAAGAATGGTTTACAAAAAACTGTAGAAAGAGCTATAGGATGATATATTCAGAATCTCAGGGCAACTTATGTAGTCACTCTTGACCTTAATTCCTCATCTGTGAAAAGAAGATACTAGAATAATCACATTTTAATTCTCTCCCAAATCTAAAATTATTTGCTTCTCATCCATACTCTACAAAGACATCTTTTGCTGTTGAGCCTTTTTCTGAATCATTAACTTATTTAAACAGTAGTTTGTAGTTCAACTGAACCTTAAAAGCCATATCTAGTTTCATTTCACAATTCCATTGTGTGGCAGATGAAAGGAGAAATGATTAAAGAGGCTCAGTTTTCCTCAATAAGGGTAGAGATTGTACCTATGATTTAAATGATATATGATGAACTCTCAGATGAGGAAATTCTCCCAATGCAGATCAGTAATTTCTCTTCAGTATAGACTTAGATCATTTCTCCTCTTTCTCCTCCTCCTCCTCCTCCTCCTCCTCCTCCTCCTCCCCTTCTTAGGCAAAAAGCTCTTCCTCCTCCTCTTCTTTTTGTTTGGTTGATTACTCAAGTCCAAC
>NC_058132.1:143978939-144044641 GCF_016433145.1 Gracilinanus agilis
CTCCTCCTCCTCCTCCTCCTCCTCCTCCTCCTTCTTCTTATTCCTCTTCTTCCTCCTCCTCTTCTTCTTCCTCTTCCTCCTCCTCTTCTTTCTCTTCCTCCTTCTCCTTACCTTCTGTCTTAGAATTAATACTAAGCACTGATTACAAAGCAGAAGAGTGGTAAAGGCTAGGCAATGGGGGTTAAGTGACTTGCCCAGGGTCACAAAGCTAGGAGGAATCTGAGGTCTCTAAACCTGGCTCTTTATCCACTGAGACATGTAGGTACTCCTGTATAGTTGATTCTTAAGCCAGTTAGATATAATAAGATCTCACTACTCCATGATGTAGTTCTGGATGCTATATTTATATTAATAGTCTAAGATCACATTAACCACTGTATATTACTGGTGACTCAGGTGAACCTTATAGTTTATTTATTATTTGTACTTCAGATTTTCCTCAGATAAGCCCTTCCATAGCCATATCTCTCCCGATTTGTATAGTTAGGTTGCATGAATATACATAGGACTTGACATATCAAAGTTTACAATAAACTTTCCTTGCAGTTTCTCTGAGGTAGGTAATGAAATGTTTATCATCTCCATTTTACAGAGGAGGAAAGTGAAACTCAAGGAGATTAAACGACTTGTCAAAGATCCTGAAAGTTCTTCTCTAGGTCTGATTCCTCAAGAATAAAATAAGAGGATCAAAATAAATGATTTCCAAAATTTCAAAAATATACAATTCTTTGGCTCTAAAATATTGCTTGATAGAAATAGGCAAAAAGCTTTAGAGATGATCTTTATTTTTGTTTGGTTGATTACTCAAGTCCAACCCTTCATTTCATCATTTGGGCTTTTTTTGCAAAGATACTGGAATGGTTTGCCAGATCATTTGATAGATGAGTAAACTGAGGCTTGTCCAGTCACCCAGCTGATTAGTGTCTGAGGCTGGCTTTGAACTCAGAGCCTCCTGACTTCAGACCTGGCATTCTATTCACTGTGCTACCTACCTGGCCCTAGTTGACATAAAGTGGACCTGAAATTATGAATGACAGCTGGTATGTCCAACAAAATAATAAAACAATACTTTACTTTAACATTGGGCTGAGTGTTAGGATCAGATGGTTCACTGCCAAAGAAAGGCATATAGGAGTGGACAAATGGGCTTAGCCCCAATCACAAGAATCTAATGAGAAGACCAGCATACATTTCCATAGTTCTTTTAATACTTGCAAAGCACTTTTTTCCCAATAAGCCTTTGTGATAGTACAAATGTTATCTTCCTTCCATAGATGAAGAAACAGAGGCTTAAACTGATCACACACACATACACATGCACTTGAAATAAAATAAATTAAATTAAACAGAAACAAAAATATGACAGGATTTATATTGTTCCTCTTTCTTTTTGAAGAGAACAAATGACATCAAAGGGTGATGTTGTGACTTGCTCATGAATTTGATTTAAGTGAGGCACAATGTTACACAAAGTTTTCAGCCTCGTTCTTTCTTCTAGTCATTGAAGTCCAGTGACAAGACAAAAGTCAGGATGCTGGGCAGTGACCCAGGATGCAGTGGGTAACTTTGGCATCTTTAATGCCCAGCCAAGGTCTAAGCACTCCACAGAGTCTGCTTTAGCTGCCCTCATGGCTGTTGAGGCTTTTTGCTTACCCTCAATCTGGTTTAGCCCATCTGCCCAGACAGTTTTACCATGCTGTGGGTTGCTGTGCATGCCACAGTTTCCTTGAGCCCCAGATGAGAGCTGGGTGAATGGTGGACACCCAAAGGAGGATGAGAAGCCCAGAAAAGGGCTCCACAAATCTTCAGACTAGTCGTGTTATTCCTCCATGAACACCCCATCCACTCCAAAAAGATTTATAGAAAGCCATTCAACTAGAGTCAGCTGAGACATGAAGCCACTCCAGAACCTGTGTTCCTTACATTGTACCATGGTATTTCCCCAGAAGAAGCCCCTAAATCCTTTGGGTGTTGACAGAGGAGTTAAGTGACAAATATTAGGAGCCTTCTATTTTTAAAGTGCTTAGCCAGTCTTCATTGCCAAAAGTCACAGTAGCAAAAATAAGAGCTCGATTTCAGAATGCTTCTACTTACAACAAGCTACACAGATACTCCGCTGCAGGAGACCAGTAATCTCAGAGTGCTTGTGCTGGGGAATAGGGACAGTGGCACCCCCAGGGGTACTGGAGGCCCTTTTAAGGGGTCCTCTTGGTCAAAACTATTTTCATAATAATACCAGGATCTTATTTACCTATTGTAATACTCCTTCTTCTTCCAAGTACATGTCTGTGTGAGGCCAGATTGTCCTCAGATATTTCAATCAAAACAACATATTGCAACAGTTTGAATGCAGAAGCAGATACCAAAATCCATCTGTCTTCTATTAAGCCAGACGTTAAAGAGGTTTGCAAAAAATGTGTAAAACGATGCCATTCTTTTTGTGAAATTTTTTTCTTATGGAAAGTTTTCCTTTAAAATGTTATTTATGTTAAAAATGTAGTGTTTTTATGATTTCTATTTCACATGAGTTAACATATATATTTTTAATTTATGAGCTTCAATATCTAATACAGTAAATATCAGTTCATTTTATCCACATAAACAAGAGTTCTTGGGGAAATTTCTCAATAATTTTTAAGACTGTTTAGAGATTGTTGCTTTTTAGTTGTTTAGTCACATCCAGTTCTTCAGCATTTTTCTTGGTAGAGATGTTGGAATGGTTTGCCATTTCCTTCTCTTACTCATTTTACAGATGAGGAAACTGAGGCAAACAGTTAATGACTCACACTGATGTACATAACTATTAAATGTCTGAGGCTAGATCATCTCGCTACTCTCAATAATCTCCAATGGCTCCCTATTACTGACAGAATCAAATATAAAATTTTCAGTTTGGGCCCTTCATGATCTGGCTCCTTTTCTATCTTTCTTTACAGTTTTCTTGAACTTTACTCTTCTACACAAATTATGATCTAGCATCACTGGTCTTCTTGCCATTTCTTGAACAGAATAGTAAAATTTGGTTCCAAATTCACCCTTTTTCATTGGCTATCCTCTGTGCCTGGAATTCTCTCTTTCATTACCCCTGCATCTTGCTTTCTCCGATTTCCTTTAAGACTCAGCTCAAATCACATTTTCTATAGGAGGCCTTCCTCGCTTCCTCATCCCATCCCACTGCTAAGGTTACCTTTTACCCACTTTGTGTTTGTACAGTTGTTTGCAGGTTGTCTAGCTCTTTGACTCTTGGGTCATCCTTGGTAACCCTCCAAGACACAATAATATCCTAAAGACTTAAGAGAAAGCTAACTTGTTATTGCACTAAAAATGGAAAACCCCGGCCATTGGGATTATGTGAAATAAATGTTCTGAAGTTAGGGATTAGGGTTGCCTCTGCTTGCCTCAGTTTACTCAACTGTAAAATGAAGTTAATAATAGTAACTACGTCCCAGAGTTATTGTGAGGATCAAGTGAAATATTTGTAAAACATTTAGCATAGTACCTGGAATGTAGTAAGCGCTATATAAGTACTTGCTATTATTATTATTACTATTATTTTTAACTCTTGTCTTAGAATCAATACTATTTATTGGTTTTAAGGCAAACAAGGGGTAAGGGTTAGGCAATGGGGCGGAGACTTACCCAGGGTTACACAGCTTGGATGTATCTAAGGCTGGATTTGAACCCAGGACCTCCTGAATCTAGGTCTTGCTCTCTATCCACTGAGCTATGTAGCTGACCCCCTTGCTATTATTATTATCATTATTAGTATTAATGATAAAGGCTTTGTTAAATATTTTTGACTGGTTCAGTGATAATATCCACTGGTTTTCCCACTCTCCTGGTATGTAGTTCATCTTTATCTATTGACCAAAATTCATTGAAGGAAACTGGGGGCTTTCCTACTGTCATTCTTCACTTGAAGTTAAAATTCCCTCCATACCATATTTGTTTTCATCAATAATTATTATTTTATTTTATAATTTATTTAATATTTAATGTTAATTATAATAATATTTAACAGCATTTCATTCATTTAATTAATAATAATTAATAAGATCATTCTCCATGTTACTGAAAACATGAGCAAATTAGAGTTCCATAGTCCAGGCTTTTGTCCCAGTTATCTAAGTACTCTATATTTGGGGAATGAGTTGCATCTTATCACCAAACTGATACTTTAAGAAAACCTAAAATTGATACTTTGAGAAAACCTACTTTATGGCAACATATCTAACAGTTCACTAATATTCTTTTAGAAGAGAAAGCATATATTCACTTACATATATGTATCCATGTACATATGCACATGCATACATACATGTGTACATTCAAAACATACAAAGTGATTTTTGTGGGAGAGGGGCTAGAAACTGGGAAGATGGTGAGGCTTCATGTAGACCAGTGGTTCCCAGACTTTTTTGGCCTACTGCCCCCTTTCCAGAAAAAATATTACTTAGCACCCTGGAAGTTAATTTTTTTTAAAATTTTAATAGCAATTAATAGGAAAGATAAATGCACCTGTGGCCATCACCACTCACCTGGATGGTTGCAGCACCTAGCAGGGGGCGGTGGTGCCCACTTTGGGAATCACTGATGTAGAAGATTGTGCTGGAGCTTTTGAAGGAAACGAGATTCTAAGACATGGAAGTGAATAGGCAGTGTGTTATAAATAATGGAGATGGTCAATGCAAAAGGCATGTAAATGGGAAATGGAGTATCTTGCATGGGGAACAGGTAAGAGAAAGTCAATTGTCTGGAGTGGAGCATGTCCAAAGGACAATTATATGTAATTACCCTAGGGTGGGGCCGGGCTGTGAAAGTCTTTAAAAAAGAGAGACATTTCTTTTTTGCTCCTAGAGATCAGAGGGAGCTACTGGATTTTGAGTAGGAGATTCACATAGCCAGACCTGAGCTTTTGGGAAATCACTTTGTAAACTAGGGGGAAAATGGATTGAGGGTAGGAAGAGATGAATGGGAGAGACCAATTAGGAGATTATTTTTAAAAAAGCCCTTAGCTTCTGTCTTAGAATCAATACTAAGTGTTAGTTCCAAGGCAAAAGAGCAATAAGGGCTAGGCAATTGGGAATAAGTGACTTTTCCAGGGCCTCATAGCAAGGAAGTATATGAGGCCAGATTTAAACCCAGGATATTTCTTCTCCAGGTCCAACTCTCTTGCTGCCTAGTTGTTGTCCCAAGAAGGCATTTTAATAATTTAAGTAAGAGATGATGATAGGTTCAAAGCCGGCCTCAGACACTTCCCAGCTATGTGACCCTGGGTAAGTCACTTGACCCCCATTGCCCACCCTTACCACTCTTCCACCTATGAGTCAATACACAGAAGTTAAGGGTTAAAAAAGAAAAAGAAAAAAAAAAGAGATGATGATAACTTGAATTCGGGTTTTAACAGTGAGCGGAGAATAAGTAAGAATTGTAGAGTTCAGAAAAGATTTGGCAGTTGCTTCCATATTAATTATTAATTTTTTGTAGTTTAGTTTTATTTCATAATTATAAACTTGACTCCGTTGTCTAGCCAGACTTGTGGAAGGAAAAGGGAAGTGAAATCCAAAGAGAATTGCAGCAAGTCAGAGCACAAGGATTACAGGGTAGAAGAGCAGGTAGAATTTAAGGGTGATCTCTCCAGCTACAGAGGAATGGTTTGGTGGTTAAGACAAAAAACAAACAGAAACAACTTATTAGATTTGTCCACAGTCGGCAATAGTGATCTTCTTGCTGGTCTTGCCATCGTGAGAACCAAAATGCTCCATAACTTCCACAGTGTTCATACCTTCTTTCACTTGACCAAAGACCACATGCTTGCCATCCAATCTTCTATCTAAAAACAATGGAAATACCAATTAAGTTTACTATAAGCCAGTCAAAAGGTTGCATCTTGCCATTGTAAAGATGCTCCAGCTGCTGTTATTTCAGGAGTCTTAGGTTTAAAATGGAAACCAATCAGTCTTAGCAGTACAGAGCAAAAACTGGGAGCCATTAATTAATTGCTTCCATATTGCTAAAGAAGAGTGAGGAGTCTTAGCACTTAGCACTGTGCTTGGCACATAGTAGATGCTTAATAAATTTTTATTGATCAATTGATTGAGTCAGTGTTGAAAATGTGGGTTACTGAAAGAATGTTGGTACCCTTGATAGTAATAGGGAAGTTCATTGGCAGAAAGATAATGAATTCTGTTTTGGACGTGTTGAGTTTGAAATGCCTATAGGTGGGATCTGTTGGAGCCAAGGATCTGCTTGGAGATGATAGTTAAATTTTCTGTTTACACATTTATATCTCAGAAACCCAAAGTGTAAATTTTCACATTATATATTAGGATTTGACTTATTGTTTTGTTGCTTTCTAAATTTAGGATAGTAATGGAAATAATGTTAGTAATCCAGATCAAAGTTAAAAATGTGTGTACATTTCATTCCCAGAAAATGTTATTAGACCTTTATTGAAGAGCAGTTAAGTGTCTCTGGATAGAAAGCCAGGCCTGGAGATGGGAGGTCCTGGATTCAAATATGGCCTTAGATGCTTTCTAACTGTGTGATCCTGGGCAAGTCACTTAACTTCAGTTGCCTAGCTCTTACTGTTCTTCAGGACAGTAAAAAGGGTTAAGAAATTATCTATACACCCCTTTCTACAAGATATCCAGTTTGGAATGTTTAATAGGTAGTTAGTGAAACCATGACAGTGGGAAGATGGATTTGATCAAGAAGACAATTTAAAAGTCTCTTAAAACAAAAGTAGAAAAAATGTAAATACAGAATTATTTTAATGAGATTTCTTCAATAAACTGAGGAGGAATTGCAGGACTCAAAAAGAATAAATAACTCCAAATTTAAAATAGAGAAAGAGTGAGTTTAGTAACCTTTAAAACAGTGCTTGACATAGATTTTGGCAAAATCTCTAATATATAAAGGATAATCGATGACCTTGTAGAAAGTAAGCTTAGCTTCATAAGACGGAGTCATGTCAAATTAACATTATTTGCTTTTTGCCATAGTTCTTAGACTGGTAGATGCAGGAAATACCTTAGAAATAGTATGACCTAAATATTGATAGAACATCCGATGATCCCCAAGTCTTTTTCATGCTAAAAAATGTCTCATTAGTTTCCCTCTATTTTCTTGCTCCTCTACATTTGATCTTTGAATCTAGACACAAGATTTTTCATGTGTTTACGTAACAAATTATTTTTGTGTATTAATTAGTGAGATAGTAAAAATATGTTTCAATAGCCAAATAATTTTGATTCCACGTATAATTTAAAGAAATATATTGTTATAAAATCATATTAAAAACAACTGAATTCCTATTGCTTTAACTAAATTATATATGTTCTCATATGCTTTTCAGAGTTCTCCCTTGAGCAGGCAGTAGTATGGGATTATGGGATTATGTATTATGTTTACAGGTTTATTTTTTATTTCCTCCATGACTTCAGTAAGTATAGTATAATTAATGATACTTAATACTGTTCTTCAGAAGAGTCTCATCTTTCCGTGATAGATACCCACAGTCTGCACAATATAGTTTCTCTTTATTTATGGCACAAAGATAGCAAATATTTTGTCTCTCATTATAATGGGAAGTTGGCCACTATGACAGCAAAACATTTTACAGAATGGCTTAAAGATAATAATTTGATCTCTTTTGTCTTCTCAGAACCTTGTGGTTAGAGGTGTAAGAGTGGGGGTGAGAGGGTTGGTGGGAATGAAGGCACTTTGCCAATAGAATCAGCCAGTGGCAGACACCTCAGTTGGTGAGAGCACTAGACTCTGATTCAGGAGACTTAAAATGCCATCTCTTAACTAACTTGTAAGTTGCATGATAATGGCAACAAGAAATATTCCCTGATTTTCCTATTTATTTCCTCTACCTATAAAATGCAATGAGCAAATAAAATTTAAAGTTGCCAGGAATGATTAGAAATCTTACTGCTGTTGCTGTTGCTGCTACTCCTCTTCCTCCTAATAAGTAGCATTTATAAACCACGTTAAGGTTTGCAAAATATTTTACATATGTAAATTCATTTGATCTTTACAAAACCCTGTAGAGTAGGGTCTATTATTACTATCTCCTTTTTACAGATGAGGAAACTGAGACTGAGAGAAATTAAGTGCCTTGCCTATGGTCACACAGTGAGGAAGTACCTAAGGCAAGATTCTAATCTTGAAGAAAAATAAGTCATATCCTTATTTGAGGCATTCTAAGCATTAGAATTAGAATCAGAAATTTCCAGGTTTGAATCAGACATTTAGTAGTTGTCTCATCCTGGGCAGGTAGGTCACTTAACTTTTCAGAGTCTTGGTTTGTTCTTCTACAATTTGAGTGTGATAATAGCACCTAACAGGTGGTAAAATGGATATACAGTGCAGTATCTGAGGTCAAAAAGACCTGAATTCAGATCCTTTCCCTGACAGGGTGTCATTTAATTTTTGCCTGATTCAGCTTCCTCAACTACATAACTAATAATAGGATACCTTCCCTCTTAGTTGGGAGAATAACTTTAGAAAACATTTGTAAAGTATTTTGCAAACCATAAAGCTTTAGGTAAATATTTATTATTCAGTTCAGTCATGTCCTCTTTATGATCTCTTTTGGAGTTTCCTTGGCAAAGATACTGGAGTAGTCTGCCATTCCTTCTCTAATTTATTTTACACATGAAGAAACTGAGGCAAACAGGATTAAGTGACTTGCTCAGGGTCACACAGTTAATGAGTAGCTAAGGACAGATTTTAACTCAGGAATTTGTGTTCCTAATTGCAGATGCAGTGCTTTATCTACTGTATCACTGAGTTACCTCTTATTGCCATTATTACTTCACAAATAAGGAAGTTTATAGAGATTAGGTGACTTGCCCTAGGTCTATATATTTTTTTAAATGGTGGAGCTGAGATTCAAACTGAGGTCCTCTGAGGTCAAGTCCATTGCTTTTTCCTATGCCAAGATAGGTCAAGGAAAGACAAATAGTTCACTGGCCAGTTTAAAGAGGGAGAGTATATATAGTTCTTTTTTTTTTCTTTCTTTCTTGAATAAATCCATAATATCACAGCCTCATTTAAGCAAGTGTTTTCTTGAGTTATTCAGTCTGCAGTCCATCCAAACCTCTCTTCATAGAGCATAACTGGCCTTCTCCATATTCTCCTTAGTATGTCCATTCAAGTTGCTGGGGATCTTCCAATTCTTTTCCTTTATCTTCAAAAAACAACAACCCCCCCCAAAAAAAACAAAGAAAACCTACTTTGTTTCTTAAGGTGAAAAAAATCCTTTTCATTATGTAAGGTTTATAAAATATTTCAAAGACATAACACAGCATGATGAGATTTTTGTTGTTGGTAAAATAGTGAATACTTTGAAATCAAGAGGAAACACTGAGCATCCTTGTCTTTTTCTGGAGGAGAACATTGTCTTGAGTAGTAAATACTTGTTGAATGAAGGGAGATAGGAAGTGATAATGTTCTTGACAAAGATATTGTCCTGAGACTTGAATATGTAACACTCTTTGAAGAGCTAACACTCTGGATTCACTTCTGTTTTTACAAACTCATGCATTTATGCACAAACTACCCTACTAACCTGTTTGGCATGTTAAGGTAGTGCATCCAAAAGAACAAAAATCAGTGCCAAGATAACCATCAGGTTTTTTCCCCCAGAAAAGGAGCAAATGATATAATAATAAGCCTCTTCAACCTGCCTTTCCTACAAATTCCACACAGAAATACATGAGATGCTCAGAGTTATTTTCTTTCTCTCACAAAAAATGGTTGTTAGTGGCAAGACCTGGCCTTCTGAATCACAAATCACAGTTGCACTGTTGGGAAAAGAGCCAAAAGTTTAGCTCTCCAAGTACTTTCACAGTTTTCTCATACATAGTTAATGAGCATTAAGGGGAAAATATACAATCAGAAGTATACCTACATATATAATCATGCATGGGAGTGTATGTATACAGATCTGACCTTTTTAAAAAAAATTATTCTCTTACTATTGGTTAAACCATAGCCAAAGCTTTTCTACTAGTGTTGCAAACACTCAAAACCAGGGATATGATAGAAGAGAGAGTAAGGACAGCTTAGAAGAAATGGGGAAGCTGAGGAAAAGTTAATTCTGTTCTAAGTAATGTTAAATTAAGAAATTTAACTGAGATACAGTATAATTAAGTGGCGTTTTTTATTGTTATTTACTTTCTTAGACCAACATTCAAAACACTATAACCTGACCCCTTACTATTTCCCAGCCACACTTTCCATTTCTCATGAGTCATGGCAATTTACTGAATGAATTATGGTCTCATCATTGAGCTTCCTCTCTCTTTGCCTCTACTAGATTAGTTAGTCATACAAATATAAAACACTGTTTTATGGGGTTTTTTAATGCCAGAGACGAATGACTTTCCAAAAAGAAATTTGCCACTTATATCTTGTGAATAGTCTCCTTCTGTTTCTTAGTCAGATATATTCGTAAGTACAAAAATACCAAAATCAGTTTATTGAGATAGAAACAAGGCAGAAGGTCTATTCCCTGATTTGTATCTCATCTCTAATGCTTTCTGATTGCCATAAAAAAGAGAACTTATGCATTTTACCATCTGTAGTAGAGGGGTTGCTAATGGCAGGGAACTGGAAAGAAACTAAGGGAGGTAGTTTCTCCACAGGAAGCAGTTAGCACCTTCTCCTTAAATTGAATTCAAGGAAGTATCCCCCCAGGAAACATTTAACCCCACTGTCAAGTGGTTGTTTTTAGAGCATACTATCACATTTCTGGCTTGGGGTTTGGAAAGCATTAGGTCAAAGGAAAATTGAATTTTATATCTCCCTGAATATGTTAGCATTCAAACTCTTCTAAGCAATAGAAACTTCTGTCTACTTTACAAACAAGTTTTCAAACAATGACAATAGCAACAACAATAGTAAACAGGCAAAAGAAACCTGATTTTTTTTTTACTTTTAAAGGAAAACTGGGGAGGCAGGGAAATTGCTTGTTTTCCTTGTAAGCAGAGAAATGAAGCATAAACCAGACTTTAGTTTGTGAAAACAGTGTTGTGCCATTCTGAAAAGTAATTTGGAACCGTATTCTGAAAGTACCTAAAATCTATATACCCATTATATACCACTATGCCAAAGAGACCAAACACAGAGGGCAAGGGTCCTTATATCCAAAAATATTTAGAAAACCGCAAGTTTTGTTGTAGCCAAGAACTGAAAACAAAAGAGCATTCCTATCAGTTGCGGAATTGTGATGAGTGAATTTACTAGATTATTGTTGCTATATTTAAAAAATGGCAAAAAGGGTAGTTTAAGAGAAACTTGGGAAGTCTTATAAGAACTGATACAGAGTAAAGTGAGTAGGACCAGAAGGACAGTTTTTCACAATAATAACATTATTTTAAAAAAAAAAACCCAAACAACTCTGATCAATGCAATAATCAGTGCTGACACTTAAACAATGATGGTGAAGCCTACTTCCCACTTTCAGTAGAAAGATGGTTGACTGTAGGAACAGAAGGAGACAGGAATTTTCAGATACAATCAATATGTAAATTTGTTTTGCTTGTTTCTACAAGGGAATACTTTTTTGGAGAGGGGAAGACTTATCATAGTTATAGGGAAGTAAGGGGTGGGGAATGCTAATTGGTGGTGAGTGGATAGAGTGCTAGATCACCTTCCTAAGTTCAAATTTGACCTAAGACACTTCTTAGCTCTGACCCTAGACAAATCACTTAACCCAGTTTGCCTCAGTTTCCTCATCTGTAAAATGAACTGGTGAAGATGGCAAACCACTCTAGTATCTTTGTCAAGAAAACCATAAATAGGGTCATAAGGAGTGAGATGACTAAAAAACAATTCAGCAAAAAGAAACAAAAATTAAAAAGAAAGGTATCAGTGAAAATTTTAAAAACACATAGAGGAAAAGGCACCTAGGTGGCTCAGTGGATTGAAAGCCAGTCATAGAGACAAGATTTCCTGGGTTCAAATGTGACGTCAGACACTTTCTAACCATCTGACCGTAGCAAGTTACTTTACCCCCCTTCCCTTTCCCTTACTGCTATTCTTCTTAGAACCAATAAACTGTATTGATTCTAAGACTGAAGGAAATGGTTTTTAAAAGCATAGAGGAGCATAAAGAAGTTCAGAAGAGACATAAGCAAGAAGGACAGAGTAGAGAATACCAGGTCAAATTCAATATGTACTTTAAAAATATTCTATATTTAAGAAGAATTCAGTTTCTTGATAATTTTTTTCTTTACATGTAGAAATGTTTGTGTTTATTGGTATTTATAAAGTTCAGAAGTTAAAGAGAGAAAATTAGCAGGGAAGTAAATAAAGAAGTTAGTGATGTTGGTATTTGTTAACATCCTGAAATACTTTTCTTCTGTATGTGTCTCAACCCTTCTTTCCTCTGTACCCCACAGAGAAGTTGAGTAACTGTTTATTCTGTCTGCTTTGCCATTAAGTTTTCAGTACTCTAGGTACTTTCCTTGGGTCTAAAAGGCTTCTACTGTAGAGGAATGGAGTTTACAGGCTATCTATGACTCATTCAGAAACAAGTGGTTTATGGCTGCTGTGTTTTCAAGGTTTCCCAACTTGAGGTTCAGGACTGTCCCACCTAGCTGCCTCTTACTGCGTCTGCCTCGTTTGCTTTTTGTATCCTTTAAGCAGAAAGGCAGCCATAATATGTGACCTCTTTGTTCGTCTTTAGGCCACTACACCAGGACTTTAGAGTGGCTTCTTGGGGCCAATAGCCTTGGAAGCATAGCTTTTCCCCACTGTCATTGGAGGCAATATATTGTTGTTCAATCGTCTTCATTCACATTAGACTATTTGTGACCCTGTTTGGGGGTTTTCTTGGCATAGATACTGAAGTGGTTTGCTATTTCCTTCTCTAGTTCACTTTATAGATCAGGAAACTGAGGCAAATAGGATTAAATTGCCCAAGGTCACCCATCTGGTTAATTTTTGAGGCCAGATTTGAACTCGGGAAGATTCATTCTATCCACTGTACCACTTAACTGCCTAGGAGGGAATACCAAAGGGAGCTGGATTTTGGAGTTAATGGACCTGAATTCACCTTGGTCACCTCCTGAGTTCTGTCTTTTCTTTTCCTTAGAGTGAAGGTTAAACTCAATGGCCTCTGGTCCCTTCCAGCTCTGGGTCTATGGCCCTTGACCAATCATCAGTTGAAAAGCAACAACAATAATACAGCTTCAGTTTAATTGTGTTTAGTGCAGAAAAGGTGATAAGATTCAATCCACTAAAAGGTTTGTGCTGGTTCAGTAAGTATAGGCACATCAAAGGAACGTAGAGTCCATTTAAAAGAGGAATTCTTTAGGATTTTGTGTTTCTGGATGCTTCTGTCCAGTTTGTTATGTCCAACCCTATTCCACCATTCCCAAATAGAATCTCTCCTCTACCCCTCAAAATCCGATGGCTACTGAGAAAGCTAGTAACTCTCATTCATTCCTGTTCTTATTTAGGTCAAACTATCCCAGGCAGTTTCCTCCCTATCTTAATAATAGTTTTCCATCCTGAACGGGATTTTTCTCGCACTTTCTCACCTTGCTCAACTAACTCCCACCTTTTCCCAGGGTTCCTTTCTTCTGGGCTCCAAGGCTGGTTTCCTTTCTGCCTTTCATCTATGGTCCATCTTAGATCTCGGTGACCTTTGATATAATAAGGAGGTTAACTGTAATTTTCTCTGCCTCTCAGGCAAGTGGTTATTTATTTATAAATGAACTGTTTGATGCATGGGGAGGTGGGCGTGGAAGGAGAGTGCTATCTTAGTGAACATATGTATACAAGCTTGTACTCTTAACCCCACTCTGGACCTTTCTGCAGTTCCCGTTCATGATTTATGTTGAAATTGACATTTGTGGAGCAGCTGGGTGGTAGAGTGGACAGAGTGCTGGGTCAGGAGTCAGAAGGACTCTTCCTGAGTTCAAATCTGGCCTCTGATGCTTACTAGCTGTGTGACCCTGGGCAAATCACTTAACCCAGTTTGCCTCAGTTTTCTCATCTATAAAATGAACTGGAGAAGGAAATGGCAAACCATTCCAGTTTTGTAAGAAATAAAATGGATATAAAAGGATAGATTTAAAAATATTATGGTTTTAAAAGATTTATTGGTAGCCATTAGAAAAATGAAACCACGTGCCATGTTAAGAGTCACTTTAAAAGGCGTGCCCTGTTACCTCCTCTCCCCATCCTGGATTAGTTCCAAACCACCAAAGAGAGGGTACCAATCCAGCCACTCACTATTTATCCTTCTGTCTACATTATTACGCTTCCTGTCCACATGATTACCCAAGAGAGGAAGCCAGTTGGCTCTTGGGAAATATAGTCTGAAAGAGCCCTAAATGTCCACAGGAAATTTAGATCAGGGACCTCAAAATTAGTTCAAGGACCACCAAATTTCCAATGCCACAGTATTTTAGAAACTCAGGTTTTAATATATTGTGTTTTCTTTATTATGGAATTTTTTTGTGAGTTTTAGTATTTTGTGAGTATAAAGGCTAGAATTTATATTAACGTAAGAGGATAAAAGATTCTTAAAGCCCCATGGTTCATGCAGCAGTCTTGTCTACCTATAACACTTCCATTTAGTGTGTTTTAATATTGGAAAGGTTCAAGCACAGCATCTCATGAGGCATCTTATTGGATTGTTCTTCCTTATATTGAGGCAAAAATTGTTTCCCTTTAACTAAAAATCACCATGGATAGAGAAAGTAGGTAGCATTAGAACTAACTTCAAATCTAGCCTCAGATATTAAATGGCAAATCATTTAACTCCCATCTGCCTTAGTTTCCTCAACTATAAAATGCAGATAATAATAACACCTCCCAGAGATGTCTTGAGGATCAAATGAGATATTATTTTGTAAGTGTATTTCAGTGTCTGATACATAGACGGTTCTTGTTCCCTTCCCTCCCACTGCAATTCGGAGTTAAGAACACCTGAGCATGCTCCATAGTATGTAGCACAGTGCCTAGGATGTAGCAAGTTTTCAACAAACATGTAGTTGAATAACTGATCAAACTTTAATAATATACAATTTTAGGCCATATTATTTTATCTACAAATATATTAACATAGCCTAATCTAAATTCTTTATCGACGAACAGACTACTTTAAACATAGCAGGGAGGTAGTATGTTGTAGAGAGGACCTGAGATCAAATCTTGGCTAGGTTACACCGTGTGTACTAGTCATTTAGTTTTGATTGTACTGCTTCAGTCTCTTCATTCACCTGTACATGCTTAGCACGTAGTACGTGCTTTATAAGTTCTTGAACCGTTGACTGAGTGATGAAGGGAGGTAGATTAGATGACCTCTAAAATTTTTTTCTAGCTCTAAATTTAAGATCCTACAAACTCAACAAATATGTGAAAATTATCATGATGATCAAATCAGGCCTACTTTGAAGGTGACCTGATGGACATTTCTGGTGCTGCTTCTTAGTAAGCGGGAGACAAAAGGACGAGAAATTCTTCTTGCAGTGACTGAGGGATCATTCCTTCCTGAGATCCCAGGGAATCCTTCTTTTTAGTGCACAACTATAAAGGGGCATTAATATGGACTTGGAAATCTGAGAAGGGTTTGCTACCTCTCTATTTCTTTTTTCTCCATGATGTCTTACATCTTTACCAGTATGGCTGGCCCTTTTGACCAATTTATTTTTCTCAGTTGTTGGATAGGATGAGGTTCACGATTTCATAGGAAGCCACAAAAAGTTCTCATCTGCTTACCCAAGGATGCTAAAGACTTCTAATCATAGCAACAGGATTTCTTCTCCATGTACATGTATAAAAAATGAAGTCTCTTAAGGATGGGAACAACATAATAGCACTAATGCTTTCCACAGTAGACTATAAATAATGTTTGACCAGACTAAATAACCTGGTCCTTGAATAAGTGGGTGATGAGTAAGGGGAGCCCTATTCTTGAATGAGTTCCTGGAAATCACTTTCTTTTTTTTATTAATGGCATCATTCCATACTGCCTTTGTGCATCGCCCAAACTAGGCTTCTGTGCCAAATGTGGTAAAGGGACTTCAATGAAATAATATATAAATGTCAATTCAACTAAAAGAAGACATTTTAAATTAGAGAAATCTAAACCATTTCCATGACTATTTGACTATTCTCACATTCTAAAACTGTAATTCTAAATGGAAGAAGGAAAGGGAGGCAATATACCCCACAACTGGGCGAATCATAGCTTTATGGTTGGAAGAGACTTAGAGGTTATCTAGACCAAACTCCTATTTTATGGATAAGTAAGCTTTTGCCCAGAGAGGTTATAAGATAGGTCCAAATCTAGTGAGTAGAAAATCCCTGTGTGACTGTGGGTATGACTTCTTGCCTTCTTTGACTTCCCTGGGCCTTCTTTGTAAAATGAGGGGTTGAGACTAGATGAACTTTCAGGTCCCTTCCAAGTCTAAATTTATGGTCTTAGGAACCCATGTGTCCTGCTATATTCTTTTGACAATACAAAAGATTGCTTCTTTTAGAGTCCCTAAAAATCATAAAGTACCCGAGATCCAGTTATGGGGAATTAAGGGAGTTCAACTCCTAAATCTTACAGATGCAGAACTTTTATAATTAGAAAGACAGTAATAATAGTTTAATAGCAGCTAAATAGCACAGTGTATAGAGTGCTCAAACTGAAGTCAAGAAGACCTGAGTTCAAATCCAGCCTTGAGCACTTACTAGCTGTGTTACCCTGGATAAGTCACTTAACCCTGCCTCAGTTCCTCATCTGTAAACTGAATTGGAGAAGGAAATGGCAAAATATTACAATATCTTTGCCAAAAAAACAAACCAAACAAACAACCAATCCCAGATGAGATAACAGAGTTGGATATGACTGAAACACTGAACAACAACAAATAATAGCTTATATTTCTATAGCTCCCTGAGGTTTACTAAATACAGTAATCCCTCACCTATCGTGGGTATTATGTTCCAGAGATCCCCATGATAGGTGAAAATCCACAAAGTAGCGACGTTACATTTATTTTATTATTTATACATATTTTGAGGCTTTATAAACCCTTCCCACTCTCCTATAAACCTTTCCCACAGTTTATAAACACTGAGCCAATGAGCACCCAGGATACAGAACACAGTGCTGTGGTTGGTCGCCTTTCATTCCATCAGCTAATCTCACGTTGGCAAACTTATGCATTTCCATTGTGTACAGTAAGGTATTCATTTGCAAAATCCGATGATATGAAAACTCTGCAATACAGAATTCAATTTTTTTAAACTGCAATACAGTGAAGCCGTGATAAGTGAACTGTGATGAGGTTGACAAGAAGAGGGATGGAGACCCACTAGCAGGTTATTTCAATAGTCCAGGTGTGAGATGAAGTGGGCATTTATTAACCAGGGGAGTGGCACTATCAGAAAGAGAAGGATGTGTGTGATATTCTACAGGTAGAATCAGCAGGATTTGGTAACGGATTGAATAAGAGAGGCAGAATAAGAGTAAGGAGCCAAGTATCAAACCTAGGTTGTGATCTGGGTAATTGGAGCAATGTTGGTTTATTGTTCAGTTGTTTCAATGGAGTCTGACTCTTTCTTGGAGTGGTTTGCCATTTCCTTCTCCAGCTCATTTTACAGATGAGGAAACTGAGGCAAATTGGATTAAGTGACTTGCCAGGGTCACATAGTTAAGAAATGTCTGTGACTAGATTTGAATTCAGGTCTTTCTGACTCTAGGCCTGGGGTTATATTCACTGCATCACCTAGCTATTGGTACTTTTGACAATAAGGAAGAGGGAAAATCCAAGGAGTTCAGTTTTAGACATCTTTAAACTTAATAAGATGTATACAGGACATCTAGTTGAAGAAGCCCATTGGGTAGTTGAAGATGTAAGACTGGAGGTCAGAAGAGAAGATAGTGCTGCATAAATAGATTTGGGAATGATGTTATCTCCATCTTTAGAGATGAGGAAACTGAGTCTCAGAAATGATCAGCATCTTACCCAGGGTCTTGTGGCCAGGGTTCAAATCTAGGACTTCGGACTCTAAGTCTAGTCCATCGTGGTTTTTGTTTCTTTGATATTACAAAATTTTTCTCTCTCCTCCCAGGGTCTCATTTCCTATCATCTGTTTGAACTTTATGTTAAATAATCTCCTTCCTTGTTACTTGAATGTTAAAGTTCTTATATTTGTGGATTTATAGTTCTAAAATAAATGTTTATTTGAAAAAATACCTGTGATAGTTGTTTTCCAGGAATTCTCCATGTTACTAAGAAACCCTGTTTTAGCCTAAAATGCATAGCACAGTAAAATCCAACTTTAAGACAATCCACTTCTCCATATTCCCATTTAAAATTCATTCTTGGAGTTCCGTGCATGAATTTTTCTGGCTGGTTTCCCATAACTCACAGAACTGACTGCACAATCACTGATTGAATTATGGACCTCATTATTTAGTGGAGGTCAAAGGATTAGTTGTGAATAATGGAACATAGGATGTTATTCAGAAATTCCAGTAAAAGTGCTTGGTTTTTCTGCCTTTTTTTTTTTTTGGTTTCCTTCTTAGTAGTACTCAGCATTCATGATACAAAGCAATATAAACTAGGTAACAAATAACTAGTGTTCTAGAAATAATTTGCCCTAATTAGAAACTTAGACTTTCTGAATTTGTTTGTTAACCCAACAATTAACAAAATTATATCCTAAAAAAAAGTGAGAATGTGTAAAATTACTTGGGCACACAAATGAAGACTACCTGTTATTTAAAGCTGCCTTATTATAGACTAAGAGGAGGGGAGGCAGTTAGATTTCATCTCTAAATCGGCCTAAATGAATTGGACTGTTTTATCACTGAGATTAGCCTAACTGTCCACTACTCAAATTCCATTGTGGGAAGAGAATGCAGGTAGGGTCTGGTCTTAAACTCTGCCCCATCCTCCCCAAATCCTGCTCACAACTGGTAAAATGAGATGTTCTCCAAAGAGATTGCCCTCCTTCATGCTTCTTTCTGAGACATCTGATCTCAGATTCTCTTCTGTTCTCAATATTTAGAGTAACAAAAAGAGATTTCTCTAAAGACCCTGAATCTAAGGGTACTACCTTTCCCCAATTTTTGTTCTTCTATGGTTCTACTCATTTCTGACACTGTCCATTCAACCAAATAATTTTTAAGCTCTTTCCATGGGCCAGGTACCATATGGGTTGGCAAGTATATAAAGAAACAATTGGCATAGACCCTATTGTCACAGAACTTATATTTCATTGGGGGGTAACATTTTATAGTTTGAAAGTATAATGGGTAGAGTGCTATACTTGGAGTCAGACAGATATGAGTTTAAATCCTGCCTCATTCATTTATTAGCTATATTGTAAGATTTAAATTAATGTCCAATAACTCCAAGTATTATATTTTATGAGATTTATTAGTAATCACTTGAAGCAGAAGAAATAAAAAATAGAAATACAAAGCTTAAGGATGACCACATGAAGAAACTTTCCTGCCAAGCTCTCCCCTAGCCTCCTCCGCTGCGTTCCCGGAAAAAGAGTGAGAGGGCAGAGCTACACAAAACTTATATCCTCCCTACATTAGTACATTAGCGTAAATATGCAAATGGGATGCTGGGAAAGAGAGTCCTGGGGAGCAAATTCTAATTACACAATATGAATTGGACATGTCCTTTACTACTTCTAGCACCAATGGCCTCATATATAAAATGTGGATAATAAAAGCACCTCCTTCACCAATTGTTGTAAGGTTCAATCAAGATAAAATATGTAAAGTTTTGCAAATCTTGAAGTATCATATGAATGTAGTTTTTCTTCTTATTATTAAAGAGCTATATACAAAATGGGCAGCTAGGTGAGGCAGTAGGCAGAGTGCTGAGCCTAGGGTCAGGAAAATCTTCTTCCCAAATTAAAATATGACTTCAGACACTTACTAGATATGTGACCCTGGACAAAGTGCTTAATCCTGTTTTACCTCAGTTTCCTTATCTATAAAATGAACTAGAGAAGAAAATGGCAAGTCACTCTAGCATCTTTGCCAAGAAAACTCCAAATGGGATTACAAAGAGTCAAACACAAATGTAAAATGACTGGACCAATCATGTATAAAATAAATACTGGGGAATGGGGTGCAGAAGCAGTTGTGGGGATCAGAAAATACTTGAGCTGAGTCTGAAGGGAAAGGAGGGATTCCATAAAGTGAAAGTGAGAAGGGACAGTATTCCTGGCAGTGGGAACTTGGTCTGCTTTTAGGTAGTTCAAGTGCATGATAAATCTCTTGGAATGAGAGAAGAATTTATTTTAAGGCTCTCATTATTCTCTTAGTCACCCAATTACCTTTGATTCTTCCTTTCTCTTATGTCTACCATACCTAATAAGTCACCAAATTGTGATGGGTCTTCATTTGTAATATTGCTTGCATTTTTCACCATTCTCCTTGCCATACCACCCTAAGTCAAGCCCTTTTTTCATGACTGGCCTGTTGTAGTACATTCCTAAACAGTTTACCTGCTCCTATTCTTTCTTCTGCCAATCTGTCCTACAAAGTGCTGCCAGATTATTATTAATAATGATAAGAATGATGATGATGATGATAATAGCTAGCATTTATATAGCATTTTATGGTTTGCAAAGTACTTTATAGATAATTTTATCCTCACCACAATATAGGGAGATAGGTGCTTTTGTTATCTCCACTTTGGAAATAATATGGAAAATTGTCCAGAGGGTAAGTGACTTGTCTGGTGTCACATAGCCAAGTAAGTGTCTGAGACTGGATTTGAAGTTAGGTCTTCTTGACTTCAAATCTAGCACTCTATACACTACAGCACCTAAAACTTTCTTCTCATCATAATACAGGTCATTTGTTCAGAAAACATTTCATTTCAGCACCATCTGTGTGCAAACTAGGTATGAGGGATATAGAAAATTTAAATCAGAATCTGTCCCTGCCCTTACAGTTAAGTGAGGGGATAAGACCAAAGAACAATACATGACAATATATTTTAATGGGACTAAGGTAGTACAAAACAAGTAATATTTCAAAAATGCCAAGGAAAACAATTCATTCTGCTTTGATTAAGGGTTTCCAGTGGAGGAACAAAGGGCTAAATTGTGGTTTTATTTTATTTTTTATGTAGGTGGTGCCTTCTACCAAAGAGCTAAATGGGCACAATGGACGTGAACACAAGGCACCAGGAGATGCCACTGATAAACGACTGGTGCTTTGGGCAGCAGCTGAAGGCTGGGATGTGGATGTGAATTATGATGTCCCCTCCCTACGTGCTTCTAGCCTTGAGAACATGACAGCGGTGCAAAATGGCTTTGGAAATGGCCCTACTACCACCTGTGTAGTTATGGAACCAACTGAGTCCAGAACAATCGTTAATTCTGCTTGTCAGAATGGAGTGTGCAAGAGTAGTAACAACAATGATTCAGAAACCCAGGAAGACAAACTCAGCCCTTCCAAATTCATGCGTCTTTTTTCTGCTACTAGAAAGAGAAGTAGCTGCAATGCAGAAAGGCCCCGCTCGATGATTCTGATGAGCAGTTCCTCAACCTGGAATGCTCTGTCTTCCTTTAGGAAAATGGGATCATTTAAAAAACTGAAGTCTTCAGTTCTGCAAGGAATTCAGGGTCGGGAAGACCCAGATGCCTTAAGTGAGGATGCTTCTGAAAATGACTTGGGAAAACATATTCCCAATGGTGCTGTGACAGGAGTCCAAACGAACAGGTATTCTTATGCAGGGCAATTGAATGATTTCCACAAGGACTTGGATGGGGGGATATCAGATTGCTCTGATCCAGAAGAAAATGATGATACCTTCCTAAGGAATACTCACAGGTCAAGGAGCATCAGGAGAGCATATGGTGTTGGACGAATAAACTTATTGGACTCTGATAAGCATCCTGGCCCCCCGCACTCTGTGAGGCCTCTGTCACCCATCATGCAGGAGCCCCAAATCTGTGAAATTCTGGTGAAAAACTCTGAAAACAACCGTATTATCTATAGGAGAAGCAAGAGTACCGACAACTTGAACTTTCTAAGGAAAAGTTCTTTCAAGAGGAAGTCCACCTCAAACCTCACTGACCTCAAAGTGACAAATGAGAAACAAGAAATTCAAAGGACATTAAGTTCTCCTGCTGACTCCAATAAAACCAGTGGGTTGGAGAGGAGATCAAAACGCTGGAAGAGTCCAATAAGAGCCAAGGATTTTGATAGAGTTTTGAAACTTGTAAGTAATGTTGCCGATGCTGCTTGGAAGAGAGAAACTCCTAAGAATGGGACACTGTCTCCGAGTGAACCAAACCAAAGAATACAGCTCAACAGCCAACTCCATGATGATTACTCCCGCCGTGTTTCTACCAACACGGAACATGACCGAAAGAGATGTACATCCCCATTATGCAATGTAGAGTCTTCCTTTACAGTAATTCCTAGCCTCAGTTCAACTGTTTCTCAGGGCACTGATACAAATATTGAAACAAAGCTGTCTCCTCTCAAAGCCAAACCCCCTCAGACATCAGGATGTATCCGTCAGTCTGCTGAAAGTTCCTTGTCAAGCCCCACTGCCCTGAAAGCATTTATCAAAGACTCTGATAAACCAAAAAATGCTAGCCAGTTTACATGTGAATCGGTGCCCCCCAGCACACCTCCTTGGCCCACTGCCCCCAAACCTCAGAGTCCTGTTTCAGAAAATGCCAAGTACAATATTAATTTCCGTTGTCCAAACACCCTTAGCACATTGTCGCTGAGCTCAATGGAAAGTGAAGAAAGAGCTGAAGTGCCTGCCCTGAAGGGGAAAAGTCCAGTGTGCTTCCAGGAGTCCGTGAAAACAGTGTATTATGACGACGGTAATGAAGACAGTGGCATCAGCAGCCACTCTCAGCTGAGCCTCAATTTAGCCACTGGTCCAGAGGAGAGAAAGGAGGAGGTAAGAAAAAAACGGGTTTGTTTTGGAAAGCATCATCTGGCAAAATCATTCATTGTTGGTGGTGGCTTTAAACACTGCCAGCTAGCTAACAGAGCAACTTCCATTTTGCATGGAAGAAGATTCTTTTTTTTTTTTCTCCATAGCTCTGCCTTTTTGAAGCTTGTGACTTTGTGCTGATTGCACATCTCCAGGGAAGTTTATTGTTGTAATGGATATTAGTGGAAATGGCATTTGCTCAGTCATTTTCAAATATTAAGCCGTTAAGTAGCATATGAGAAATAATCATTTATCTCTTGTAAAATTGCTTACTGAGGTATGAAATAACTCACTGTCGCATTAGCTACATTTTTTTAAAGGGCTCCATTCCATACCATATTACCATCTACTTTTTTCTTTTAAACCCTTGCCTTCTTTGAATAAATACCGTATATTGATTCTAAGGCAGAAGAGCAGAAAGGGTTAGGCAGTGGGAGTTAAGTGACTTGCTCAGGGTCACACAGCTAGGAAGTGTTTAAGGTCAAATTCGAACCCAGGTCACAGTATTTACACATTTCATTTACTTGTTTTTTCTTTTTTATTCTTCCATCTTTCAATTTATTCACCGTGAGGGTTTTGACCTAGAATGTGTTTTCAGTTCTTTTTCCCCTGAGGAATTAACAGCATATGTCACATACAATTAAAAATCTGGCAGTCACTGGTTGAGGTTTCAGGTAAAAGTTTGATAGAAATTTTGCTTATTTTGGGGGTTAAATATAGAAATCACATGTATTGTCTGAAATAAGAAGTCAATTCTGCAAAAGATATTCTTTCCATATTCACCTAAGTCTAACAATTCAGATTATTCTGTCAGCATCCCCATCATTCTGCCAAACTATAATTTTCACATTGAAATATGCTCAATAATATTTCCTTGTGTGACAAAGAAACATAAAAGTTAAGTCATGCATGTATATCGTATATTGTTTTTTTTTTCATTTGTCACTCTAGGATACTAGACAGGCATAAATTGGTTTCTCTCATGGAAAAGACTGCCTAGAAAAATGTTTTCTTTTCCAATGAACCTGAGAGATTGCTCTAGTTTTCTCTCAACTCCAAGGGCTGCATGTATAAATAGGGAGACCATGCCAATTTAGAGCAGCTCCAGAAGATTCAAAGCCATCCCCAGGGAGTCTCAAGGATGGGCCAGAGAGGCTGTGGGACCCAGCTGAGAGTCTGGTTCAGACTAGAATCCCCAGGAGCCCAGTAAGACTAATCTGTCCCTGCCACACAAATGACTTGGCTTGTCACACACTCTCTTAGCTCAAGACTCATTTGGGTGTCCTGTGGTTTCTCTGGAGGAACAACCCAAAATTTATCCAAAAGACTCTTCAGGATAGAGAAAAAATTTGAAATTTATTATCACAAAGTAGCCTGCAAAAATTCTGAAAATGTGAATGCCAGCATTTTCAGGACAATGCTATTCCTCCCTCAACTTCTCCAACATGAAGACTGCAAATTATCCTTTGGAAACCAGAAAACAGGACCATAGTCTAATAAAAGATTGTCCTGACTTCTAGGTAGCAAAATAGAGAGAGCTTCAGGCCTGAAGACAAGAGGTCCTAGGTACAAATCTAACCTCAGACACTTTTTGGCAATGTGACATTGGGCAAGCCATTTATCCCTGATTGCTTAGCCTTTTCTGCTCTTCTGTCTTAGAAGTGATACTAAGACAAAAGGGCAAAATGTAAGGGTTAAAAAAATTTTTTTTAATTAAAAAAATAAAAGATAGTCTGTTTACATAGTTTCATGAAAAGTGTATTTCACTTTCTTGATTTTGGAAATGCTCTGAAAGGTCAGTGACATATTGTCTCAAACATAGATTCCTAGAGAAATATCCAATTATTCTCTACTTGAATCTATTCCTAACACAAGGATTTAATCCCTCTTAATCCAATCACTCACTATTTGCATATTTCTTCTTGAGAGTCTATGAAGTTTATTGAAAAGGAGACTGGAATTAGGAGATCTGAACCACCAGGACAGCTCTGTCACTCATTCACTGTTAGCCAGTGCCTTTAAAGACTTTGGGGCTCAGTTTGTCTGTAAAATGAAATTAAATTGTTCCTGTCCAGCTTTAAAGTCCTACACTTCAAAAATCAGGCCAACAATACAAAAGTTCTGTTACTTACTCTTACCACATATGAGAACTTGGACAAGTCACTTTTGTAAAATGGGAGCGTTTGAAAAACAGGGGGTTTGAATTAGCAGATCTGTCAAGATCATTTTGAGCTTTAGAGAGAATACTGAGTAATAGAACTCATGAAGTAGATTCATGCTATTCTCCTGCCACCTACTGGTCAATTATGTTATTAGACATATGAATTTTTTATGTATTACATATAATTAGACATGAATTATATTTTACAGTTGTTTCCTTCCATGGCAAATGTAAGGACTGTGATTTTGAGTTTTAATCTTGGATTTTTTTCTTTAGTATTACTCATGGGGCAAGTCACAGACTTTTTTTCTGCTTTAGGGAAAGAATAGCATATAGCACTAGATTTGGAACCAAACTACATGAGTTCAAATCTCAACCTTGTAATTTTAATGGATACCTATGTGACTTTGGGGAGGTCCCAACACCTCTTTGGGCCTCAGTTTTCTTATCTATAAAATGAGAGGGTTGGAGTAGATGCTGCTCTAAATCTCTGATCCTCTACTTCTAAATCTATGATGGTATGTTTAGTTGTTGACAGGGAAACTAGCATTTCTAAACCAGAAATCAGGACTGTTTAATAAAAGATTGTGCTGGCAGCTAGGTAGCACAAAGGATAGAGGTATTTTATATAGAGTTAGTAGTTAATAATTCCTAAATCTGGGGCAGCTAGATTTCTCTGTGGACAGAGTGCCAGATCTGGAGTCAGGGCGACTCATATTTTTAAGTTTAAATCTGGCTTCAGACACTTACTAGCTCTGTGACCCTGGGCAAGTCATGAAAGCCTGTTTGCCTCATTTTACTCATCTATAAAATGAGGCAAACTTCTCCCATATCTTTGCTAAGAATGTACTAAAAGGGGTAATGAAGAGTCAGACATGACTGAAAAATGACTGAGCAACACAAAACAACAAATCCTAAACCCCCTGGCAAGTCCAAAGTATTATAGAAATGCTGGGAACTATTCACATTTCTTTGGTACAGATCAAATGTTTAGTCTTTCAACTAAAGATTTTAAGTTTGGTGGTCTATATTCATCCAGAAGTTTACTCTGAATGAGAGGCAATATGAGGTGTAGTAGCACTGGAGCTAGCTTCTATTCCTGGCTATAAATTTTTTTAAATTATTTTATTTTCCCAATTACATGTAAAAACAATTTCCCACATGTTTTCTGAAGTTATAAGATCTAAATTGTCTCCCTCTCTCCCCCTTCCTGGAGATGATAAGAAATTTGATTTGGGTTATATATGTATTATCATGCAAAACACATTTCCATATTGATCATTGTTGTAAGAGAATACTCATATAAAACCAAAACCCCCAAATAAAAACATAAATAAGCTAAGATGCAAAATAGTATGCTTTGACCTCCATTCTGACTCCAATAGTTTTTTCTCTGGAGGTGGATAACATTTTTTGCCATTAGTCCTTCAGAATTGTCCTGGATCGTTGTATTGCTGGGGACTGTCACAGTTGATCATCATACCATATTGCCATTATTGTGTACAATGTTCTGGTTCTGCTTATTTCACTTTGCATCAGTTTGTGTAGGTCTTTTCAGCTTCTTCTGAAATCATCCTGCTCGTTGTTTCTTATAATATTCCACTACCATCATATATAGCTATCTGTTCAGCCATTCCCCAAATGATGGATATCTCCATAATTTTGAATTCTTTGCCACCACAAAAAGAGTAGCTATAAATATTTGTATACAAGTAGGTCCTGTCCCCTTACTTTTGATATCTTTGAGATATAGACCTAGTAAGTGGTATTATTAGATAAAAGGGTATGCACAGTTTTATAGCCATTTGGATATATTTTCAGATTGCCCTCCAGAATGGTTGGATCAGTTCACAATTCCACTAACAATGCCCCATTCTCTCCAGCATTTATCACTTTCCCTTACTATCTAATTGGTCAATATCATAGGTGAGAAGTGGTACTTCAGAGTTGTTTTAATTTACATTTCTGTAATCAAGAGTGATTTAAAACCTTTTTTTCATATAATTATTGATATCTTTGATTTCTTTATCTGAAAACTGCTTGTTCATATCCTTTGACCATTTGTTGATTGGGGAATGGGGTTGTAGTCTTAGAAAGTTGACTTTGTTCTCTATGTGAAGGAGAAATGAGACCTTTTTCAGAGAAATTTGTTAGAAAAAGTTTTCCCAGTTTGCTGTGGCTCAAGCACTATATAAATGTGCAATCATGGTCAAAAGAAACCTGGCCTCAGTTTCCTCACTTGTAACACGAGAGTAAAATGTTTCATTCTTTGAATTTATATCCCCACTGACTGGTTCATTGTAAGCACTTAATAAATGCTTGCTGATTAATGTGATGACCTCTTAGGTCACTTTTGCTTCAAACCTCCTTTGTCCCATTGACCTTGCTTAATGTTAGAGCTCAGAGAGCAATGATTCCCATCTCTTGTTTCCCACTGTCTCTCATCAGTCACCTCAGAGAACACCACATGATTCTCAGAACAATTTAGATTCATTTTTTTACAATGAATATTTGGCATATTATATTTTATTAGGAAGTAATCTTCCAAAAAGATCAATGGTCATTTGCAGTCATATTGTAAATTGAGGACAAAGGGTAGATTCATTTTAATTATAAAAAGGAATTGAATTCTGCTGTGAGGCAACTTCTTATTGAATTCATTCCACAAATATTTACTGAATACTTACTCTATGCATTCTGTATTCTAAGTTCTATGGTAGTAGGGAGGAGCCAAAACTAATAAGGTAGAGACCCTGACCTTCAGAAGCTTACAGTTTAATAAAAAAATGGAATGTGGACCCAAGTTAGTATAGTAAAAGGCAAGACGGGATAAATGCTTCAAATGAAACATCAATACAAAGTTCCTATTTTTCAGAGATCACTTGTTCAGGGGACAAGAGAAGAGAAAATTTCTTGCAGAAAATAACATTTGGTCTGGGTCTTGAAGGATAAGCAAGGTTTAGAGAGGGATCCATGGGAGAGGGAGTCCCAGGCAAGGGAATTGTCATGAGCAAAGGCAAGGAGATAGAAAAGCATGGGGTGTGTTTAGCTAAAAGTGGGTAGTCTAGTTTGACTGGATTTCGGGATACTACTGGGAGATAGGAATGAAAAAGTAAATAGAGATCAGACTGTAGAAAGCCTTAAATACCATGCTAGAGTTTGGACTTCATATGGTAGGAGGCGGGTAGCCATTGAAGGTCTTCGAACAAGAGAATGATTCATGATCTTAGTCATGCTTCAGGAAGATCAGTCAAAGAGCATTGTGTAAAATAGGTTAGAGAGAGGAGAGATTTGAAGCCAGGAGACTAGATTGTAGGCTTCTGCCATATTCCAGGCAGAGACAATTCAATTCAAGAAACATTTCTTAAGTATTTGCTCTGTGCATAGGATGGTGGGAGGCTCTGGTAGAGTCAGATTAGTTTTGATAAGATAAGACCTGGCTGCTGCCTTCTTGGAACTTAAAGCCTATTGGAGAAATGTTATCTATATAATGATAATTATAATACCAGGTATTATAAAAAGTAACACAAAATTCATTAGAGAGGTGCAAAACAAAATACTTTGTGAGATCCAAGGTAAGGAGGTCCGAGGTTGTTAGTCCAAGTTGGGAAAGGTTAAAACTCTTGAGTATAGATTGTTTATTTAAATAGTTTAAAAGAGCTGTGATTTATCAGGGTCGGTACACCCCTTCCACCAATGCAAATCTCATCTCCCCACACATAAAGCACTTGCTTTCTGGTTTCTTGAGTTGCCGTAATTTAAGAAAATCACTACTACCTGGTGACCAACCTTTGTCTCTCCATACTTAGCAAACTACTATCCTAGGATTCTCTTCCTAAACACCAATAATTCCTTACCTCTGAGAGTCAATTTGAGATAATGCCAGAGTGTTTTAAGTGTAAGTGAAACCACTGTTTAATAGCAATTGAGGAAGTGGAGGAAATGTGGCATGATTATTCTTTCTAATTTGATCATTGCATCTAGATTCTGCACAATTTTGGCTTCTAAGTAGATGAGATTTTTAATCCTATTGTAATCTGCCCTGCAGAGACCAAAGCACATCCAGGGATGTTTAGTTTAGGGGCACTACATTTAAAAAAGATGTTGAAGGTGGAAAGTGTCCTGAGGATAACCAGTTAATTAGGATCAACTAATAGTAAATAAGTATCCACTATGTGTCCGGCACCATATTATATGATGATACCATTTGACTTTGGGGAAGTCACATCCCTTCTCTCAGCCTCGATAGGGTTGGAGTAGATGATTTGCAAGGTCCCTTCCAGCTTTAAGATTGGTTTTGTGATCCTAAGTCTATGGCCTTATACTCAATCATTGGCAGAGGGAAGCTACTTTTATAGATGTGTTATGTTCTAGGATTACCAAGAAAGGCTCAGGAAACACGTGATAACTTTTGTCAAGACCTTAACAACTATCAGGTGGAAAAAGAATTCTACTTGTTCTGTTTGGCCTTCCAGAAGACAAAGTTAGAAGCACAGGATGAAAGTTGCAAAAAAACGAAAAACAAACAAACAAACAAAAACTTCCTGATAGAGTTGTTCAAAAGTGGAATGAATCAGCCCAGGAGATAGTTAAGTTTCCTGTTACTGGAGGTCTCCAGATAAAGGATGGATGACCTGATATGGTACTGTGGGATTCCTTTATGGGTATAGATCAAACCAGATCATTGCTAACCAGATCATCCCTTCCAATGCTGAAGCTATAATTTATCAATCAATGAATAGGCATTTATTAAGTGACCACTATGTACTAGGAATTATTTTAACCTGTAGAGATAAAAAATGAGAGCTTACAGTATAGTTCGAGAAAGCTACATTCATACAAGACCAGTCATTTTTAGTTGTGTCCAACTCTTTAAAACCCTATTTGAGGTTTTCTTGATAAAGGTAATGGAGTGGTCTCTCTAAGTTATTTTACAGATGAGGAAATAATGCAAACAGGATTAGGTGACTTGCCCAGGGTCATACAACTAGTGTCTGAGGCTGAATTTGAATTCATGAAGATGTCTTCCTAATTCCAAGTCCAATGCTCTATGCCCTGTGCCACCTAGTTGCCCAATTTCATGTATAGGTATATATAAAAGAGACACAGTGATTTAGAAGGGAAGGAACTAGTAGTTGAGCAATCAAGAAAAAAAAATATATACATATATATATATATATATCCCTGTTTTATGGCTTGAATTTTCCAAGTTAAGAACCTGATTACTTTGAAAACTTGAAACATTCCCAAGAAACCTTCATAGCTTTGGTTTAGTTAGAAGAAGCCAAAGTGCCTGTACTCTACCAATTTTTAAAGATCTCAGAAAGATTCCCCAGTTTTGTGTCACTAGAATTATTTTGGAAATATTTATTAAAAAATACCATCCTATTCCATGCCCTTTCTTTGAGAAACCAAAGCTTCTATTTTTTGATAGCCTTAATCATCTGTTCCCATGACTTCCACTCAGAAATGTATAGACATTTTGCAACATTTCCTGTAGTCAAACCCAAGAGTAGCATTGCATAAGACATATAGGTCTTTTTTCAGGGGATGCTTTACATATGACTGGGGATTAATGAACTATGCACCCAGGTTTCTCTTTCCAAACTATATTTTATTCTTCCTATTATTAGTACATAAAGCGACAGTAAAAAAGAAAATTGTCTGGGAAAACCTCAACTCAGCATAGACTAACCACATAATCCAAGTTGGAAAAGAAACATCATCTATGTTCAAGAGAAAATTTTTTTTAAACCCTTACCTTCCGTCTTGGAGTCAATACTGTGTATTGGCTCCAAGGCAGAAGAGTGGTAAGAGTAGGCAATGGGGGTCAAGTGACTTGCCCAGGGTCACACAGCTGAGAAGTGGCTGAGGCCAGATTTGAACCTAGGACCTCCTGTCTCTAGGCCTGACTTTCATTCCACTGAGCTACCCAGCTGCCCCCTCAAGAGAAATTTTTAATTGCTACAAAGTTATTTGATCTCTTCTCCTTTAGATTTTCAAATAATGATCTATTTGCTTTGAAAATGTTTATGTGCTCAAGAGTATTGTCAAGAGAATTTCTTTTTTAATGGAAAATTTTAAGAGAATTTTATTCTGGAGTTCAATACTTTTAAAACATTAAATGCCCATAATTATTATAAACTTGACACATTTGTATGTGCTGGAAGATAGGATGATGTAGTGGGAAGAGGCTGCAGATTTTGAGTCACTGGATCTTGGTTCTAGTCTAGATGTATATGACCTTGGACAAGTCACTTAATCACTCTGGGTTTCAGGAAAATGAGAAATTGGACTAAAAGGCCTCCAAGATCTTTCCTAGGTCCTAGTCTATGATCCTATGAGCCTGTTTGTTTGGAAGAACATTTTTTGTTCTCATCTCACACTATGCTTTACCAAGCTGGAGATGGGGGCTGTATATCAAAATGATGTTGAATCTCATTTCCCATGGAAACTATGTTATGATAGTGGATTATTTTCCTAATCAAGAGCCTAATACCTGGCTTTTTACACATTTAATCTACTGTAAGTGATATCCCAATCTATGGTCTGAAGTCGTCCAAAATGTACAAATCAGCCAAACAGGGTAAGACAATCACTATTCATTTATAAACACATTCAGTGATACATTATCATAGTCTGTTTTATAAGGTTCATATCTTTATAAATCTTGTCTTAGGGACTGGAAGGCTGAGGAAAATCTTGATTATCTTCTTATACGTTATGTGTCCTCTCCCTCATGCACTTTGCAACCTAGTGACACTGATATCCTTACAATTTTTTGAAAAATAGGTTCCATCTCCTGACTCTGGGCATTTCTACTGGTCGTCCCCCCATGTCCTCTCACCTCCACCTTCCTGCTTCCCCGGCTCTCTTCAAGTCTCAGCTAAACCCCACCTTCTAAGGGAAGTCTTTCCTGATTTCTCCAAATTCTAGTGCTTTCTCTTTGTTGATTATTTTCAATTTGTCCTGCATATAGTCTCTATGTATACAGTCTTTTCCATGTTGTCTTCTCCCTTTAGAACATGAGCTTCTTGAGAAAAAAGACTGTCTTTTGGCCTTTCTTCCCATTGTAGTGTTTGTTTCCCAAGTCAATCATATTCCTGATAGTTACAATCCAAACCCAAATGTATGGCTCCCTCCACCCCCAGTAAACTGAAATTATGAAAAATTAGAGGCGCTCAAATTTGTGCCACAGTAAATAATTTTGTTCTTAATGTCCTAGTCCCCTCTAGATGAAAGATATTGTAGGTTTTCATAAATAGCACTATTACTCTACTCCCACACTGGACACAAGAGAGGACAGCAAGTGTTGAAATGTTTACCTCTATCAGTGACATCATTGTCACATGTTGTCTGTGTGAGCTCCAACTTGGTGCCCAGTGAGGCTGAGTATTAATGCCCAAATACTGAGAAAAGGTTCCCAGATTGAAATGCAAGTTAAGAAGACCAACAACTTGATTCCTAATTGCTGGAGTATTTCTGATTAGGAAAAAAAAAAGGGATTTGTGAATTGATCGTGCTTCTCAGAATCAGAGACAGCCCAAATATAGTTTTATATGTCCTCAAAACTCTTCTTTTAAAAAAATTGTTTTGTCTTGTTTTCTTAAATAAAAATCCTTGCTTTCTGTCTCAGAATCATATCATTTGTTGGTTCCAAAGCAAGAAAGTGGTAAGACAATGATCCAGAACAAATTCTGATGGACTCATAACAAAGAAATGCTACCTACTTCCAGAGAAAGAACTGTTGGAGTTGGAATGCAGATCAAAGCTTACGATTTTCCCCTTAAGTTTAATTAGGTTTATGTTATGGGGTTTTGGTTTTATAAGATTACTCACTTATAAAAATGAACAACATAGAAATATGTTTTGCATGATAATATATCTATAACTCAGACTGATTTGCCTGCCAACACTGGGAAGGAGAAGAGAAGGGAGATATGTTCAGTCTTATAACTTAGGAAAACTTGTGTGGAAATTTGTTATAACATATAATTGGCAATTTTTAAAACAATTTTTAAAGAGTGGAAAGGGCTAAGTAATTGAGGTTAAGTGACTTGCCCAGGGTCACATAGCTTCAGAAGTGTCTCAGCACCTATTTGAACCCAGGACCTCCTGTCTCCAGGCCTGGCTTTCTATCTATTGAGCCATTGAGCCACTTCACTGCCCCTACACCCACCCCCAAAAAACCTTCTTAAAAAATACAGGAATGTTTTCTTTTTTCTTTTTTAAATTTTATCTTTCTTTTACTCTAATAAAAAAATTACACTTAAGTTTTCCAAAGTTACATGATTCATGTTGTCTCTGTCCGTTTTCCCTCCCTCCTCTTGGAGTTGATCAGCAATTCCACTGGGTTATACATGTGTTATCACTCAAAACCTATTTCCATATTATTCATTTTTGTAAGTGAATAATCTTATAAAACCAAAACCCCAAATCATATATCCAGATGAACAAGTGATAAATCATATTTTTTTTCTGCATTTCTACTCCAAATGTTCTTTCTCTGGATGTGGATAGCATTCTTTTTCATAAGTCCCTCAGAATTGTCTTGGATCCTTGTATTGCTGCTAGTAGCAAAATCTGTCACATTTGATCATCCCACAATGTTGCAGTTACTGTGTATAATGTACTTACAGAAGAGTTTTCTAAATTTTACCAGTCAATTAACATTTATTAAGTGCCTACCCTGTGCCACACACTATGCTAAGGGTTGGTGATTTTTAAAAAAGGCAAAACCAAAGAAAAAGTACTTGCTCTTAAGGAGCTCATAATCTAATGGAGGAGACAGCAAGCTCCTGTACAAACAAGCTACATACAAGATGAAGAGGAAATAATTAACAGAAGGAAGACATTAGAATGAAGAGAAATAGGGAAAGGCTTCTTGTAGAAGGTGAGACTTTAGATGATACTCGAAGGAAGTCCGGGAAGCCAGGAGGCAGAAGTGAAGAGGGAAAGCATTCCAGGTATGGGGGACAGCCAGAGAAAATATCTGGAACCAAGAGATAGAATGTCTTGTTCATGGACGAGCAAAGAGGCCAGTGCCACTGGATTGAAGAGTACAAGACAGGGAGAAAGGTGTAAGAAGCTTGACAAGGTAAGGATGGGAAGTGTAGGTTATGAAGAGTTTTGAATACCAGAGAATTTTTATATTTGAGCCTAGAGGTGATAGGGAGCCAAAGTAGTTTATTCAGTATAGGGGTGACATGGTTTGGCCTATCCTTTACAAATATCACTTTGGTGGCTGATGGAATATGGACTAGAGTGGAAAGAGACTTGTGGCAGTTTTCCTTTAAATATATCTGATGCCTTTTTTACTATTTCAAGGTCAGGGTATTTTGAAATAGAGGACAGAAAAAGTCAAGTTCCTATGTTCCTTATTGTTAATAGTAAAGAGGCTACAGCTTGCTTGGTAAACAAAATGATGCTGGTATTGAATCTGAGCAGCCTTTGTGGCAATCCTCATACGATCAATAACCTACCTGAATCACAAAGGTTTCCTTTTGTTGACTGGATTTTATTGGCTTTAAAAATGGGTAATAAATGTCTATGTGACTAGCTAATGTTCCACCCAAAGATTGACAGAATGTCAAAGAAGCTGAAGATTAGTATTTTCTTAGTCTTCTTTTCTGTTCCGCCTTTTCAAACATCAGCGAGTTTTACTTTCTTCAGCCTTTGCCTTTTTTGTTCTTTATTGCACATGACCTCCCAGCCATGTCTAAGGCAAGTGTCTTAAATAAACACAAGCTGAAATGGAGAATAAAAAAAGAATAGAGAGGTTTAAGAGAAAAGCATAAAGAGTCCATCATTCCTCATACACTGTGTCATTGAGTAATAGAAATTAGATTAGAGATTGGGAGAGAGGTTATATCTTAGGGATCTTCTAAATCAGTATTTCAATATTGTTAAATACAGATGGAAATGAGGGCCACTAAACAATACATAAGAATCCCTGTGGACTACATATTGACTGAGGAAAACTACATATTAACATTATCTGTTTTATTGTATTTATATTTATTTTGTTAAACATATCCTAGTTACATTTTAATATAGTTTTCTTGTATTCAAGAATGTTATGGACTAGGAATGCTAGGTGGCTTAGTGGATAGAAAGCTTGACTTGAGTTCAAATCTAGCCTCAGATTTTTCCTAGTTGTGTGACTTTGGACAAGTCACTTAACCCCAGTTGCCTGGCCCTTACCACTCTTCTGCCTTAGAACCAACACTTAGTATATTGATTCTAAGACATAACATAAAGGTGTTAAAAAAAAAAAAGGAATACTATCTGAAACTGCTATATTTTAAGTTAGAAGAGTTAAACAGGCATGGTATTGTAACCTTCAACCTTCCTGAGTGCAAATCAGATTAAAAAGTTAAAAAACAAAAACAAAACAAACAAAAAAAATCTAGATGGATCAGTGGATTGAGAACCAGAACTAGAGATGGGAGGTCTTGTGGTCAAATCTGTTCTTAGATACTTCCTAGCTATGTGACCCTGGGCAAGTCACTTAACCCCATTGCCTAGGCCTTGCCTCTCTTCTTCCTTGGAACCAATTTGTATATTGATTCTTAGACAGAAGGGAAGGGAAAAACAAAACAAAAACAAAACAAAACAAAACACCAAGAATATTACAGACCGCATGTTGCCAGGGAGCCACATATTTGACACCTCTTATCTAATAATCTTTTGAGGTTTGCAAAGTAATTTACAAAAATGATTAGATTTTAGTCTCCCAACAACCATGTGAGGGAGGTGCTATTATTGTCATCATTTTGAAGATGAAGAAACTTAAGGCTTAAATGGATTAATTGACTCAGAAAGGGTCATGCATTTGGTAAGTTACTTAAGACAGGTTTGAAAGTCAGGTCTTCTTGACTTGACCTGAAGAACTCTTTCCACTATGCCACATAGCTGCCTGAATCTAGACATACATAAAGCCATATCCCTTGCTTTTTGTATTATATCATCCTGCCAAGTTCAGTTTATTTACAGCTTTTTAGGAACAATATCTACTACTTTGGAAGGACCCAAATATTTTTGATAGCACAAGAGACTTTCAATCTAGCCATAGTGATAATGAGATAAGAATTGGAATCCCAATGCATTCACGATAAATCAGGTTCTGGAAACAAAACCCAGTGTGTATGTATCTCCCTGTCTCTCTCTCTCTCTGTCTCTCTCTCTCTCTCTCTCTCTCTCTCTCTCTCTCTCTCTCTCCCTGTCCCTTCCCCCCCCCCCCCCACTCCATGTAGTAAATGGGTAGTAACACTTCCCATCTTGTGACCAGCTGAGAACGTTTCTCATCATCAGTTTTAGAAAGAGACTCAGGGCTCAGAATTCTTAGTAACTTGGGAAAATCCATGTTGTTGCTTATACTATATCTAGAGGAACTTTCAGGTCATTGTTATGTAGCAAACACTTAGCTACTTGTTTTAACAACTTTAACATTCACTTTTCAATTTCTACTGAAACCAAATCCTTCTTTCTCATTTCCTCATGTGCAGCTGCAATCTTGTCTTTTGTGAACCTTTCCTTTCACCCCATCCCCCCATGAAAATAGGACAATGTAAATAATCAGCACAAATTTTCCAAAGGTTCTATGCGTGTATTCAGTAAATTAATCATCAAGTATTTATTAAGCAGCTCCTTCATGCCAGATGCTTTGATACATCCTGGGTGTAGAGACACAAAGTCAAAAATTCAGGCTTCCATTTTCCTCTGAAACAACCTATATACATATATTTAGTTCTTATAGTCTTCTAGACCCCATTTGGGGTTTTCTTTTCTTTTTTTTTTTAAACCCTTACCTACTGTTTTAGAATCAATACTATGTATTTGTTCCCAGGCAGAAATGCGGTAAGGACTAGGCAATGGGCAGTAAGTGACTTGCCCAGGGTTATACAGCTAGGAGATGTCTGAGGCCAAATTTGAACCCAGGATTTCCCATCTCTAGTCCATGCTCTCAATCCATATGAGCCACTTAGCTGCCCCCATTTGGGGTTTTCTTGACAAAGATGCTGGAGTGGTTTGCCCTTTCCTTCATCAGCTCATTCTACAGATGAGGAAACTGAGGCAAAATCAAGGTCACACAACTTGTAAGTGTCTGAGGTGCTCAATTTGAAAATGAGTCATTCTGATTCCAAACCCAAAGTTTTATCTGCTGCACCACCTAGCTGCCCATAAACATAGATAGATAAATTCAAACTAAATACAAAGTCATTTCATGAGTGGGGAATAGCAGCAAGGGTATCAGGAAAGGAGATGGCATTTGAACTTTTATTTTTTAACCCTTACCTGTTAAGTTTACCTTAGGAAGTAAGGTTACCTTAAGTGTTAAGGGCTACAGCTTTGGGATCAAGTGACTTGCCCAGGGTCACATTGCTAAGGAAGTGCCTACAGCAGATTTGAACCCAGGATCTCCCTGCTCCAGAACTGGTTATCTATCCATTGAGCCACCTAGCTACCCCTGAACTGAGTTTTAAAGAAAGCTAGAGATTCTAAGACATGGAGGTGAGGAAGGAATGTATTCTAATCCAGGAGAACAATAGAGGGAGGGGTCAGAATGCAAAGTTTGAGGAACTCTAAGTAGTCCATTATAGCAGAAAGTAGGGTGAGTGGAGTGATATGTAATAAAAGTGGAAAACTATATTAGAGCGATTAGGCAAAACGATTTATTCCAGATGAGTTTGTATTTTATTCTAGAATCCTGGCTGTCCCATAAATATCTTTTTTTTAACTCTTTAGTCTTAGAATTGATACTAAGTATTGATTCCAAGTCAGAAGAGTGGTATGAGCTAGACCAGTGATGGGCAAACTATGGCCAGCGGGCCAGATGCGGCCCCCTGAAATGTTCTATCCAGCTGCTGGGACATTATTCCTAATGTGATGAATACAATGAGCAGGGTACTATACGATGAAACTCCAAAAGAGTTGCCTTAGAAACAGACTGACAGATGAGCATTTCCTTTCCTTTGGCCCCCTCTTTAAAAAGCTTGCCCATCACTGGGCTAGACAATTAAGTTAAATAGCTTATCCAGAGTCACACAGCTAGGAAGTGCCTCAGACCAGATATGAAAACCCTTCCACATAATCTGTTATTCAAAAACACTGGTCTCTTTCCTCCCTCCCCGCCCCCAGGTCCCCACCCCCACCCCAGCAGCACACAGCTGGGAGCCCATCTCCTAAACTCATTGTCTTTTTTGTACCTGCCCCTCTTACTAGGAATTCTGTGTCCCGCCTTCCTGAACTGATTTCCTTCAAGCCTCAGCTAAAATCATACCCTCTACAAGAACCCTTTGCTGATTAATGCTAATACCTTCCCTCTGAGATAATCCCCAGTGCATTCTGTGTGTATCTTATTTGTACATAGTTCTTTGTATGTTGTCTTCACTTTCAGATTATAAGCTTCTTGAGGGCAGGAACTGTTTTTTCTCTCTTTGCATCTCCAGTGTTTAGCACAATGCTTGGCACATAGTAGGTACTTAATAATGCTTGTTGACTTGAATTTAGGTAGAGGGGAACCAGTGGCATTTTCTAAGCAGAGGAGTGGCATGGGTGGAAATGGGCTAGAAGATCATCATTTTGCACTATTTTTGCACCTGTGTGCAAGATGATTTGGAAAGCAGGAAGAGTGGAGGCAAAGAGACTTAATTAGGAAGCCAGAGCAATAATTTGGACAAGAGTTTTTGAGGACCTGAATTAGGATGGCGAAGATGTATATAGAGAAAAGAGGGTAGATCTGAGATATATTGGGAAGGTGGAATTACCTAGATACAGCAATTGATGAGTATTGAGAGGGAGAAATCAAATGTTTTTGAAGTTACAACTCTAAGTGGAAAATGAAAAGAGACTCTGGGACAGAGCCTTGGACCACACTTGCAGTATGTGCTAAAGACTATTAGGGGGTGAGTCAAAAATCCAACAAAGGAGATTAAGAAATAAACAGATTGATAAAGAGAGAACTGTGCTGGTAAAACTGAGGAGAGAGGTGGTGAACTGAGGCAGTATATTGTATGAAAAATATGAATTAAAGAGAATGAAGTTCTGATGCATTTGAATTTTTAAAAGTTCTTGAATGCTTAATTTTTTAGTCATCTTCCTAAGTGATTTGATTATAGAAAGGGAAGAGCAAATAAAATATAAATTCACCATATTGTCTTCAAATTTATTGTATAATCAATTAAAACTCCAGTAACCGAAAAGGGTTTAGGCTCCTCTACTAAAGCCCCAGAGTTCCTGACTCCGAGGCTAGCTCTTTATCTATTGTGCAATGCCACCACTCTAATGTTCAATAAATGTTTATTGAATTCAGTTGGCTTGTGTATATAATCATTTCCCAACAAGGTGGTCTTTTTCAATGTTTTTTTTTTTTTTACTGTTTTTATATTTGTAAGTAGCAGGTGTCTATGGAATATCCAGTTATAATTATCTTATATAAGATATATATATATCTTATATAATTATATTATATACGATAAGCTACTTTAAGGTAGTTAATTATTCTGAGAATGGAACTCTGAGCCCAGAGAAATATGAATAAGCAGCTTTCAGCCTTGATACTTTTAGCTTTCAGGTATTATATGGGGCTTGAGACCTGTGACTTCACTGAGGTCTTTTGTTAACTAATTAGTGATCAAAGCTCATATTATTCATAAAGTATATCTATAATGCTTGTTGTTGCTCAGTGTCAGACTCTACATGACTCCATTGGTATTTCCTTGGCAAAGATACTTAGAGTGGTTTGCCATTTCCTTCTCATTTTACAGATGAGGAAACTGAGGCAAACAGTGTTGAGTTTCTAAATGTCTGAGGCCAGATTTGAACTCAGAAAGATGAATCTTCCTGACACCAGGTCTGACACTTAATCCCGCACTGAGCTATCTTCCCTATAATTGAGAACAAGACTAATCCATTTTGGGATTATGGTTCTCATGAAAACAATGCCACTGGGTTCTGTCATGGAGCAGTCACCTTACGGTTAGGCTTTCAGGAATCAAGTACAGAACTTTTCCCCTAGACCTAAAATTACCTTCATTGTATTTTCCCCCCCTAATTATTGAAATTTTTTATTTATTTTTATTTTATTTTTTTAATTAAATTAAAAGAAATTTTTTACCAATTACACATAACAACAAATTTCAATATATGTTTTCCAAAGTTATCCGTTCCATATTGTCTCCCTCCCTCCTTCTCTCCCCTCTGCCCGAGCTGGTGTGCAATTCAATCTGGGTTAAATTCATATTACTTTATTGTATTTTATTTCCAAAAAAGTACAATAATTCTTCAACTGATACTAAAATCAATTCAAGGCTATATAAAAAAGCCTACTAGGTTCCTAGCATTGTGCTAAATATGCTAAAGATTCTATTTATGGCCGGGTCTCGATATTTGCCTTTTTGCTAAGTGGCCTAATTGCACAATATAGAATTAATTCTGAATCTGTCCTTATGGCATTCAAGGACAGTTGAAGAGGGTATTGCCATGACCATATTTCCCAGTTATTTGTAGAAATGGCTTAACTTGCCTCCATAAAGGGAGATTAGAAACATTCACTGTACAAGCACTTTTTATAAATGACTCACTGCTCCTTAAACAAAAGATTCAAGGCTACAGTCTCCCTGATTATAAAACTTTATTCCTTTTTTCTGCTTGGAAATCTGAAAAAGTAACCAGGAAAATGTTTCTGTTAATAGGTAATGCTATTTACAAAAGATCTGCTAAAGTAGTTTTGATGAGAGCTTTTTTTTCAGTGTAGCTTTTTAATTCTAGCAACACAAACTGAATCCAACTACTATTCTAGCCATTAGGAAGTCAAAGGATAAAAATGAACCAGTCATAAGATCATAGAACTAAAATGGGTCTCAGATGCCATTTGCTCCCATTTTGCAGGTCCTGAAGACTAGTGGCATTTAAGGGATTTGCCCAAAGTCAAATAGGTAGGTAGTAAGTAAAAGAAGCAGGATTTAAACATAGATTTTTCTGACTCCAAATCTAGGGTGCTCTGTACTGTCCTAAACCTTCAAGAAGCTTATATTCTACTTGGAGGGAAACCCTATGGTAAGTAAAAATAAAATGTTTGTAGAGCAATAAATACCCTCCCAAAAAAGTTCCAGAAATAAAGCAAGGAGTTTATAGCCGAAATTAGAGATGCATTTCAATTATTGAACACTTTTTTTAAAACAATTACCTTACATCTTTAAATCAATACTATGTATTGATTCCAAGGCAGAAGAGTGATATGACCTAGGCAATGAGGGTTAAATGACTTGCCCAGGGTCTTACAGTTAGGAAGTAGCTAAAGTTGCATTTGAACCCAGGACCTCCTCTCTCTTGACCTGACTCTCATTCCACTGAGCTACCTACCTGTCCCCAAGTAGCTTCTTAAAGGCTAAGCCTCACTATTAGAGAGGCAGCAATATGATCTAGGGACAGCTAGGCTGTCTGTGAATATAATATTGGGTCTGGAGTCAAGAAGACTCGACTTCAAATGTGGCCTCAGACACTTAACAGTGACTCTGGGTACATCATTTAAATTTCTTTTTGCCTCAATTTTCCTAGTGATAAAAATGGGCTTAATAATAATAACACCTACCTCATAGTGTTTTTGTGAGATAAGTAGTATATACAAAAGACAGATACAGATGCAGATAAACTACTTTAAGAGAAGAAAGTTAAATATACAAAAATGTAAAGAAGTGGCTCAGTGGATAGAAAGCAGGCCTAGAGATGGGAGGTCCTGCATTCAGATCTGGCTTCAGACACTTCCTAGTTGTTGTGAACCTGGGCAAGTCACTTTAACTCCTATTGCCTAGCCCTTACTGCCCTTCTGCCTTGGATCTAATACATAGTATTGATTTTAAAACCGAAGGGAAGAGTTTTATAAAAACTGTAAGATTTAAATTAATATGCTATAATTCTAAGTATTATATTTTATAAGGTTTATTAATAATCACTTGAAGTAGAAAGAAAATAAACTAAAAGAAATAGAAGTTTAAACCTAATTATCTAACAAAAAGTAAAACCACATGTTTTATATCTATAGATTCTATAGATATAAATCTATATCTATAGATTCTCCTGCCTGGCATAAAGCCAGCTTTCCCAGCCATGATCAGGGGAAAAGAGAGCCAGGGTGGTGCTACACTCACAACTTTATCTCCAAAACATAAAGATATAATGTAAGAACAAAGCTGGGAAGCTGGGAAAGAGAGTTTTGGGAAGCAAAATTCTAATTATACAAAACTAAAAAAAGAAGATGTAAAGAAAAGAAAGCAATGAACTAAACCTTAAGAGAATATCTATTGATATAAAGAGCTGTTTATGCATGATCTCCCAAATTACATAAGAATAATACATAATAAGATAATAAGTAATAAAATAGCTATATAAAAGAGTTGTCAATTTTTTGGTGAGTTCAAATATCAATTGCCAACTATGAGAAATTGGGGATAATACTATGGAAAAAGAGACATCTGCTCTAGATCTTGAAGGATAAGTTTTCTGAGAAGACTAGGCAGAGATCACAGGTAGCTGGGATTTAGTCTGGGGGGGTAGGGAATAAGGAGCAAGCAAAGGTACAGGAACAAAGAACAAAGTATTGGACCTGTTTTTGAAGAGAAGAGCAAGAAGAGGCACACAATGAGATGATCATTCTAGAAGCTTTCTGTTGGATGGATTACAAGAGGGAAAATAACTGTTCTCTGAGACTGTAGCAATAATCCAGGTAAAAGGTAATGAGGACCTGTGCTAGGGTAGAGGAAGCATAAAGAATGGAAAGATAGATAGATAGAATTGACTAACCTTGGCAAGTTGAAGAGGGTAAGGGTGAAATAGGAATCACAGATTCATCTCAAGGAACTCATATTCTGATAAAGAAGTCATCTAAATATGTACATACTAGATAGGTATCATGATATTTTTGAAATTATAACTGAGTAACTGAGTAAAAAAATTTAATCAATGCATAAAAAGATGATGTGGAAAATCACAAACTCCACATTATTTATGATTTGTTTAAAATATATCAATTAGATGTGTATACTAATATAAACATCCTCTGTTTTTGAGTCCCATTTGGATTTGTTTACTTGGATATAATATCATTTGGTATATAATATATCACATGTATTCATACATATTATTGTTATTTAGTAGTTTTCAGTCAAGTCTCACTTTCCATTTGGGGTTTTCTTGGCAAAGATATTGGAGTGGTCTGCCATTTCCTTCTCTGGTTCATTTTACAAATGAGAATCTGAGGCAACAGTTAAGCGACTTGCCCAAGTCCACACAGCTAGTAAGCGTTTTAGGCTAAATTGGAACCTAGACAGATGAGTGTTCCTGACTCCAGGCCCAGCACTCTATCCCCTGTGCCATTTAGATGTCACACACACACACACACATACACACACACACACACACACACACACACACTCACACTCACACTCACACACTCACAGACAGAGTGTAATTGGAAGGCAGACTCAGAGAAGGCACTAGTAGCTGAGATACAGGCAAACCTCTTGCTAAAGGTAGGAATTGAGTTTAGTGTTTTTTGTTGTTTGTTTTTTTTTTTGTAGTTGATTAGTTTAGGTAGGATTATCATTCTAATTATGTTGGCTCTGCCCATTCATGAACAATTAATATTCCTCCAATTATTTAGCTCTGACTTTGTTTATGTAGAAGTGTTTTATAATGATGTTCATGTAGTTCCTGGGTTTGTCTTGGCAGGCATATTCCCAGGTATTTTATTCTATCTGTGGTTATTTTAAATGGCATTATCTCTTTCTGTCTCTTCTTGTAGGACTTTGTTAGTAATATATAAAAATACTGATGATTCATGTGGATTTATTTTATATCCTACTACTTTGCTAAAATTATTGATAGTTTCAAGCTAACTTTAATTGAATCTCTGTGATTTTCATGTATACCATCATGTTGTCTGCAAATAGAGATTGTTTTATTACCTCTTTGCCTATTCTGATTCCTTCAATTTATTTTTCTTCTCTTATTGCTCTTGCAAGCATTTCTAATTCTGTGTTAAATAATATTGGTGATAATGGACATCTTTGTTTCCCTCCTGATCTTATTAGGAAGGCTTCTAGCTTCTCCCCATTACAAATAATACTTGCTGATGATTTTAGGTAGATGATTCATATAATTTTTTTAAAAATCCATTTATACCTATAGTTTCAGTGTTTTTTTAAAACATGAATGAGTGTTGTATTTTGTTAGTGGCTTTCTTTGCATCTGTTTGATATGATCACATTTTATTATTTTTGTTATTTATATTATCAATTATATTGATAGTTTTTCTTATGTTAAGCCATTTTGGATTCCTGGTATAAACTCTATTTGGTCACAATGTATTCTCTTTGTGATATACTGTTGTAGTCTACTAGCTAGTATTTTGTTGCATCCATATTCATTAACAAGATTTATCTCAAGCTTAGTCTTGAGGGAAACCAAGGCAGTAGAGGTGAGAATGGATACAGTATAGGCATGGAAGATAGCCAATGTACAGTCAAGCTTCTACCTACATATATGGCAGGCAATTAACTTTCCTAATTCAGAGCTTCTGATTATTCTCCTGCTTAAAAATCATCCTTGTTTTCCTTTTGCCTTAAAAATGATTCAGTCACAAAATTTGAGCCGGTAGGGAACTCAGCAACCATTTGCCCAAAACATAGCTGCAAAGGAATAGTCGCTACCATACTTATTAAATGGTGATCATCCAGCCTTTGCCTGAAGACTTTATGAGAGTTAACCCATTATTTCATAACAAAACCCGTTCTAGCTTTTGAAAGCTGTAATCATTAGGACATGTCACATGTTAGGTCTAAGCTAACTTTCACCTATTGCTCTTAGTTTGGGGCTCTGGGGCCAAACAAAACAAATCTAAATCTCTTCTACACAGCAACCTTTAAGGGACTTGAAAACTGTTTTCTTGCTTCCCTTGTCCAACCCCCCCCCCCCATCCCACCCCCACCCCCATTTGTTTTAGAGTAAACATCCCTAATTCTTTCAACTGATCCCCATATAATTGGAACTCAAGACCTTTGCTGTGATGGCTTCCTCCAGTCAAGCCTGTTAACTTGAACTCATCAAAGACAAATATTCTGTCTTCTGCTCTCCTTACTAATCTTGGGTACTTCTATTATCTGTATCTGTCCTGTCCTTTCCAGGTCAAAGATCATTCTCTTTGGCAGAGAAAACAAGCAGAATAATTAAGCAGCATTACCTGTCCCCTTTCTCCCCAAGCATTGTCCATTATCATTGTCCCATTCGTGCCAAGCAGTGACCTTATTTTTGTAGGGCATACTTTTAAGTCCTGTAACCATTTGGGGCACATCCTAGCACTTTTTAAAATATGATGCCTAGAACTAAGTGTAAGATGTGACTTGACCAAAGTATAGGACTGTAAGATTACCACCTCCCTTCTCCTGGAGATCATACTTTTATTATTTTAGCCTAAGATCACATGAAATCACTTAAAACAGTGAAGTTTGTAAAATTATTTTCGGCTCTTACTGAATAATAAAAATGTTTCTCATCTGCATCCTTTTAACTTCTCCAGGAAATATATTTGCTTCTTTCCTCTATAATGAGGATATATTTGGTTTACAATTTAGGAAAGTAGTTTTATATAAAATTTCATTATGTAAGTTACTTTCCTGAGATCAATTATGAGTGATTGTAGGCTTTCTAGGTGATAGTTAATCTCTGCTCACTTTTCATATATATATACATACATACATATATTCTTAGTTCTTTCTTACTTTTTTCTTTCCTTCTTTCTTTCAAGCAAGAGTTATTAAAATTTTTTGTGTCATAGACCCTTTTGGCAATATGGTAAAGCCCATGAACACCTTTTCTAGTCAAGGAAACAATAATTTATTAAGCTCCTATGTGTCAGACACTGTTCTAGTGGGAGTAATGTTTTTAAATGCACAAAATAAAATACAAAGGATTACAAAGAGAACGAATTACACTGTAATAAAAACATTTTTTTCCTATCCAAGTTCATGGATACTCCTGAAATTTATCCATCGTTCCTTTGAGGGAGGGTCTGCAGCTCTCAAGTTAAGAATTAGGTACTAGAGTTGATGGGCAGGGACCAGTGGAATGAAAATGAATAAGAAGAGTGTGTTAAAACTGGTCAAGCAAGAGTTAACAGGGCAGTGACTCCTTGGAGAGTCTGTTTACAAAAGTTTATGGCTTGGGTGTGAATTGGCCATTTAAGAGTAGATCTATGCTCTCCTGTACTTATCCCCAGAGCTGCCAGGAATTCTGGTCAAAAGACCCAGTCAACCATGAGAGGCCTGTTTCCATTTGGAATAGGACTGTTTTTAAAAGCAAAAGAACTTTATTTTTTTTAAGCCTCTAAAAATATGGTTGTGATCAACTGTTTGCTCTTCCAGTGTGTATGTGGACAACCTTTGCCAGTGGCAGATTCAGAGGTAGGACAATTTGGCTTTTTGGGGGAAAGATTTGTTTTTCTTTGATACCCTCTAAGGAATTCAAAGTAGGATCAAGAATGGATGACTTTCTTGCTGGAATTAACAGTAGGTAGCTTTCTTTCTTTCTTGTTCCTGAGCTAAAGTTGTTTACTTTTAGAAAATGTTTCAAGGTTCTCATTTGTCTTCCAGTTCTATTTCTTTCTGACAGGGACTGAAATAGTCAGTGTTAACTGAAATCAGAGCAATTTCTTCCCTCAGTCCTTGGGTTAGAAATTAAATAGGCTCTTAAATCTTATACGCATTTTCCTGCAAATTAATCTTGCTGTGGGACCTAAGACACTACTCTACTTCTAGAGTTTACAGGAATGAGCAGCTGGTATAGGCAAAGGCATCAAATAGGCTTTCTTAAATGCCACCTGTGTGTGAACAATGGCTGAGATTTGAGGCATATTGCATTTAAAAGATTAATCCAATTGCTGCTGCTGCTAGTATTTGATTTCCCTGCTTTGGGGAATACATGGCATTACTGAGCTGAGATCATTTCCTGGAATGTGTTTGAATCCTCTGAAGGATTTGTTACCTGTACAGCTAAGCAGGGCTATTGTTTTCCTAAATTCATTTCCTTATTTTTCAGCTTCAGTTAAAAAAAAAAACAGGCTTTTTTTTATATAAGAATAAGAAAAAAAGGAAATATGTCATCAGTTTGGGACTAGCTTGGAGTAGCTTTGGTAGACCTTGATATATCTCATCTCTGGGGCCTTTATTTCTCAGTCTCTACTTCTGTCTCTGTCTCTGTCTCTGTCTCTGTCTCTGTCTCTGTCTCTCTCTGTCTGTTCCCCTGTTTCTCCCCTCCCCCTTTCTTTTTCTTTCTCTATGTCTCTTATTAGTAAAGAGAGTTTTCTCTCCTTGGAAATCCCTATAACAATGAAGTAACAGGTCTGGGTTCTATATCTATCCCCTGATCAAATAAATACAGGTAATTTTGAGCTTTTATATTGACCTAAAAGTCTCTTCCTGATTCCGTTTTTCCATTTGAAAAATTAGAAAGTCTTTGGGAGAGATTTTTCCAGGACACAGTGTGGATGACAGCCTGAGACAGAGTGCAAGGAAAAATTAGACATTTTTTAAAAATATCAACTCTTTTTCAATCCTCATGGTTTTAGAGTCTCTAAGCTTCTCTTTCAGTTTATAAGCTGATTGATCACTGAGAAAGTGAGGTAGGCTTCTACTGTCTTGGCCTTTGAATACTCATTGGTTGAATTTTTTTTCTTTTGTTTTCTTAATGTGTTGAAGAGGAAAAAAAATGCAAACTTGTAAACCCTGCTTACACTGCTCTTTTTTTAATCTTCTCAGTTCTAAGGCCACTCGTTATCCCAAGCTAGTTAGGTTGCTTAATTTGGAAATTTATCACAGTTCTGTCCTCTCTAGTTTGGGGAATCCCTAGTCTAGGGAGGGCTTCCATAAGCCCTGTTGCCCTCTGTTCACTGCATAACTTTCTAGCTACCCTCTTGTTCCCTAGCCCTACGTCCTGGATTGCTGTTGCCCTCTCACCCCTATTTTGTATCTACAGAAGTACTAGGGTGGAGGTCACATAAATGTGCCCAGGTGGCATGATGCCTATTTAAACTTACTGCACACTCTCTGACCTGTATTCCTTTTACTGTAATTGTGCTTGTCCCCTTTCTTATTTCCCATAGGCAGCTGAACCACACTTAGCCCTCATATTCCAGGAGATATATCCAAACATCATCCGTCGAACAACAATTATTCAGTGCCAATTAAATACAGGGCCTTCTGCCAGGTTCTAGGAAAAATGCAATGTTTCCATTATAATGGCCCCTACTCTCTTGGAGGTGATAGTCTTGTTGAGAGATAACCTGCTACAGATAACTAACATACAGTAATATATGATGAATTTATTAAAGTGTGTTATGGAAGGGCATATCTTATTTTGCTTTTTTCTAATGTGCCTTTTATAATAAGGGCAAGAGCTTAACTCCAGACAGAAGTAGGGGCAGGGGGAAAATTATAGATTTAGGTTCAAATGCCACCTCTGCTACTTCCCACCTGAGACCTTGGGCAAGCCTTTAATCTCTCCAAATCTCAATTCCTCATCTGTAAAATGAGGGAGGTAAACTTTGTGACCCTTGAGGTTCTTTACAGCTCTAAGTCTATGATCCTATGAACTTAAGACTTCATGGAGGAGGATGGAAGACTTTGAAAGAGAAGTAAAAGTACGTCCAGAAACAAACTTGTAAACTTTTTTAATTACATGGGGTAAGCTAAGTCAGGGGATAGCCCTAGATGACAGTTATCCTCGCTCATCTTGAAAAAGAGCAACTAACGTGAATAAAGTACTTTGAATGTTTAAGAAAATATTACCTAAGAATCTTGAATTGGAAGAAGTCCTAGAGTTCATCTAGTTCAAATCCCTGTGTATAAATAGAAATTTTGTACCTTTGAAACTACATTACCCAGCATCCCTTTCCTTTTCATCCCCAAGTTGTGTGTTTACATTGTATAAATAAATGCGTGTGTCCCCACACTCACTCTCTTCTCTCTCGTGCATGGTCTGGGAAGCATCTCTTTAATAAGGCGATTATCAATTTCTCTACTTTAAGTTATTATTAATAAATCTTATAAAAATATATTTGGAATATTGGATATTAATTTTTAATCTTGATTTCATAGATGAGGAAACTGAGAATCAATGATTTTCTGATACCAGCCACTAATAAATACATTTTACATTATTGATCCTGTAGTAACCTTTCAGTCTTCTGGTCTAGACCTGTGATTTCAAAGATATAAGATTGTGAGTAAACTCCCATTTAGCAATATGGAGCAACTAAGGGGAACAGTGTTTAGAGCACCGGGTCTGGAGTCAGTTAGACTTGAGTTCAAATCTGGTCTCAGACACTTACTATCTGTGTGACCCTGATCAAGTCAATTAACTTATTTCCCTCAGTTTCCTCATCTGTAAAATGAGAAGCATAATAGCACCTACCTCCTACGGTTATTGTATCAAATGAGATAGTAATTATAAAGTATTTAGCATAGTACCTGGCAAAAAGTAAGAGTTATATAAATGTTAGTTATATAAATGTTAATATTATTTTACAATTTATAGTCTTAGAGAGTTGCTTGATCATTAAGAAATTAAGTAGCTTGGGCAGTTGGGTAGCTCAGTGGACTGAGAGTCCAGGCATAGAGATGGGAGGTCCTCCGTTCAAATCCGGCCTCAGACACTTCCCAGCTGTGTGACCCTGGGCAAGTCACTTGACCCCCATTGCCCACCCTTACCACTCTTCCACCTAGAAGCCAATACACAGAAGTTAAGGGTTTAAAAAAAATTTAAAAAAAAATTAAGTAGCTTGTCCAGGGTTATTGACTTTCTTGCTTGGGATCAGCTCTCTATCTGTGATGTCTCCTGTTAGTGTTGGATTTAAGTCTTCTTAAACCACCTACTGTTTCAGAGTAGCTCATATGTTATTGTAGGAAAATATCCCAGAATAGCAAAGTATTACAAATTCATTTCTTTTCCCAAATGAACAATATTTCCTTAGGTTAATCTATTATTCTATAAATTTAGGCTGACTACTGCAGCAGGATAAATGACGGTCCAATCAGAATGTATTTCATTAACAACAATGCTCTTTTTTTAAAAAACTGGTTTTTATCACAAATATCACTGACTAGTCCATCTAGAAAATGAACTCTAGGTTAACTTTTGGGTTTAATTCAGTCTGGAATTAAAATTGTATTGATTTATTTAGATTTATGTTTTAATCAAGTCTTTACTTTCCAATATAGTACAAAAATAACACTTTAAAAAATAGCAAAATTAACCAAAGGCACCTTAAAGAAGGGCTGATTGCATGGGGTTGGGGTTGGAGTTGTTGTTTCATTTTGCTTTAAAATTTCTCTAGACATTCAAGTTCACTTAACTTGTTCACATTTGAAAAGGTTGTTACTGATGAACAGTGGAGGAAGACTTCATCTCAGGATGAAGAAAAGACAGAGCCACAAAAAGTAACAAGGAGGAGATGGGGTTCTGGAAAAAGATCTCGACCTAGGCCCCTCTCTGATTACAGTCAGTTGACAAGCAGAAGTTTCTCCATTCCTGAGGACTCAGTTGCCATGGAAACCCAGAAACTTGACTGTGTGGATGGAGGAAACCAGCAGAGTGTGGCCTCCCCTGAGACTTCTGACCAAAATGCTTCTTTGGGCTACCCAAGAGGATGCCGAAAAAGAAGACCCATCTCTGTGATAGGCGGGGTTAGCTTCTATGGGAACAACCAGACGGAAGAAATAGAAAATCTCCTGACCCAAGTAAGATCTGATGTGCTTCTTCCAAAGTCAACAAGCTTCAGTGTTCCTTCAGCCTCCTGGCCTTTGTCTTCAAGCTATAAAATAAACAGGATACTTCTCCTCTCTTCTGTTTTCCCCACGTGTGATGTCAGCTGCTCTTAGCCTTTTCTTCCTGACTTTGTCTGAAGATAGATTCTAATTAAAACTAACTGATCTGACCTCTGGATGCCTTTCACTAATGTTCTTTCTCTCTTTGGGGTAATAAGTCATTTGTGAAGTATATAAACTAGGAAAGTCCTATAGACTCCTGTGTAGTAATAATCTGAATTTGAACTGAGAGTGACAAGAAACTCTTACTCGAAGGAAAAGTTGCTCTTCATTTTTAATATATAAAGACAGGGAGAAAATGAAGACAATTAGATACAATTTTTAAAGATAGGAAATAGAATTTTCTGAACTGTTTCTTTTATCCCTTCTCCAGACATATTGCCAGTTTCTAATGGTTTTTTAAATGGCTACAATTCTACTGTGGGTCCTGTTGGCAGATTTCAGAAAGCAATCAGCAGGATTCAAAACTATTTATTGCCTAGACCTGTGGTAGGCATTGGGGAGAGAAGCAATGAAACATGGGGCATGCTCCTTGTCCCAGAGAGACGTAAAGACTAGGAAAGGAACTAAGATCAACACAGATAAAAAGTTCTAAAAAGAATGTAAACTTCATTTTTGTTAAACTTATTACCAAATGTCTTTAATTGCACTTAAAATTTAATCTTGACTGTGTGACCCTGGGCAAGTCACTTGACCCTCATTGCCTACCCTTACCACTCTTCTGCCTTGGAGCCAGTACACAGTATTGACTCCAAGACGGAAGGTAAGGGTTTTTAAAAAAAAAAAAAAAAAAATTTAATCTTGACTTGGAAACTTTAAATTCTTAAAATTGAGAACTTTAAAAAATAAGGTAAAGAGTTTGATCACATTGAAATCCTTTAGACCCATTGTTTACAAAGTTTTGCTTCCAGAGAGGCAGTGTGAAGTGAATAGAGGGACCTTCTGAAGCAATTAAGCCTGGGTTCAGTCATGGTTCTAATGTGCTGACTGAGTGTCCCTAGATAAGTCACTTATCCTTAGTGCCTCAGAACATTCTCTTAGACTATAAATTGCAGAGCAGTTGCCAATTTGTGGTTCCTAGGAGGAGTTTCCTTAACCAATGAAATCATAAATCTAGTCAAAATAAGACTAATTTTGAAAAAAAATGTACATTAGATAGAATATTAAATAATTAGAAACTAAGCAAGCCTAATTTATTTTACATATATGTTTATATCTAAATGTGTGTATATATACATAGAGAGAGAGAGGGAGGGAGACAGAGAGAGAATTTGCTAGGGGGCATAATATTGGGGGGAATGAGTTTACTCTAAATGTTCCTTTGAATTTGCCCAATGTAGGAAAGTAGAGAGGTTATTATAAAAAAAAGGGAAAGGATAAAAATGCCCTAATTTAGTGTATATTTTTAAGTTAAATTAAATATGGCAGATCTTGTTCACAAGGAGGGAATTGTTTCTCCAGGAAATGATTTAATTAGTATAAATTTTTAAAATACAAATCATAATTGCTTGCTCCCATTTTAAATAGATTTCATGTCAGTAGACTTAATTTATGTGGGAAAAGGAGACATGATATTGTAAAATGGACTTTCTTCCAGATATTAGAAGAAGACTTTTTGGTAGGGAGTGGGAAGGGAAGGACAGTTCTCCTTAAAAACATCTCTTCTTAATTCCTGAAACTACAGTTATCTGGAGATAACTTCCTTCATGTACTTCTCTTTTCTGTTTTTCTCCATAATACTTTTGCTTGGTATAATATATAGTTTGGCAAGTGACATAGACTCTCTATATTCATGTTCAAAAGATGATGGAATATAGGCAAAAGTAGATAGTAAACAACTGAAGAAGTGATACTTTTAAAGTGCTACAGAGGCTCAGGGCAAGCTGAGGTTTTGACACCTTGAGGATGTTGAAATCTGTAATTAGTTTCTGGGTGAGAACCTTGATCCAGACCAAATTGTGTGAAAAGGACTAGAAGAACTGTGACTTCTAAAAATCTTTGATTATTACTACTAACAACCTTTCGTTTTCTTGTAGCCAGTAACAAGACCCCCAGTTCCTGCTCATCAAGTGCCACCATATAAAGCTGTTTCTGCCCGGTTCCGACCTTTCACATTTTCCCAAAGCACACCCATTGGGCTGGACCGAGTTGGACGCAGACGACAGATGAGAACATCTAATAGTAAGTTTCATGGGACTCTTAGAGATTGCAACAGGAATATTTTTAAAGTATTATAACTTTGCCCTTTATTTAGGTTAAATTTTTTTTGCTTAATCTTATCCATCTGGATCGTAACATTTAAAACAGATGTTTTGATAATCAGTTGGGTGAAATGAATACTAGACTTGGAATGAGAAGATCTAGTCAAACTAAATCAACAAGGCTTTTCAAAGCACCTACTATGTGCCTGCTAAGTGCTGGGGATACCAAAAAATAATAAAATAAAAACATTCCCTCCACCTATACTTGAACAGAAATAACCTCTACAAAATCCAAGTCAACAAACATTAAGTGTCTACTAGGTATTAAGCACTGGGTACTGTTGTAGTGAGATCAGGGAAAGTGGAGGTGATGAGCAAAGGCAGAGAAAAAGGATTCCAGAACTCTGGGGGTCAGTGACTGGCTGTGTCAGTTGGTCCCTAGATTACTCTCACTCTGGAGGTACTAGCTATCTCTCTCTCTGGATACCCTATCTATGTGGATCATCTATCAAGCTTTCACTGGCCGGGATAGGTTAAGTTTTAATGAGACACACTGGTGGACAGTGTAGTCAAGAGCCTTACTCCCTCTCCTTTGGATTTAAGTTGCTGAGACCCTACTGGATTCCTGACAGACCCTGAAGGACAACAGCCTTGAGATCTCCCTACCAACCCAGTGGACCTGTTTACCTTCCAGCTTTTCTCTTACTCTTAGATACTATCAAAGGAGGGAATTCTGGATAGGATAGAGTTAGGTAGAGGTCAGTATAGAAATCTGTTGGACCTTGGGGGAGGGGGAGTGAGTTCTACCCTAGTTAGTTCATCCCATTCCCTTCCCTGTCCCAGTTAAATAATAAACCTTGTTATGGTTACCTTGTCAGTCTCTCCCTGAATCCTTTCCCAGATCTATAGGATTTTAAGTTATTGGTCCAAGGACTATCAAGAACCTAGAAAATCATCTAACACCTTTTAAACCTTTATACCACCAACTTACTAATAGTTATTTAAACACCCACTTCATTTTTTCAGTACTCTTTTAGTTTTTAGGGATATAAAGATAAAAGTCTCTTGGCTTCACTGAGTTTACTTTCTATAGGGAGGCAAACAATATGTACCTAGATAAATAAATACAAATTAATTTGAGGATGGCTTGGAGGAACACTAAAATCTGAGGGAAGCAAGAAGGACATCATTGTACTGTAGGAACTTGAACTGAACTTCTGCTCAAAGATCTCCATTAACTGGACTTTACTGTCTTTATAAGCAGCCCATTTCACTTCCAAGTGTATGAGGGTGAGTATTGATGGTAGGGAGTGTGTGTATTGAGACTCCCCCATTGTTAGCTTTCAATGGACCAGTATAGCTAACACCTTACCCCCACCCACTGGGAAGACCTATGAGGGAATAAACTCAAAAAGGTTCCCAAACTGGCAAAGCTATAGCAGGGGTATTGAAGGAAGGTATTGGGGTTCAGTTGTAATCCTACTGGGTTGGATCCCACCCTCAGAGCCAGCCCTGTTGAGACAAGCCTTCCCCACTCCTAAGTTCAAGTAGCTTTACCCCTCAAAATGGTCTCTGGAATTAGTCTTCCCCTCAGCCACTAGATCAGTTACCTCCTGCCCCCCGCCCAATGTAACTTCTCTAGACTCTAAGTATCAAACTATCAGGGGTTTATTAAAGGATAAAGTAAATTCCTTGTACAGGGGGAAAAGGTATAGGGGAATCAAGGATGGAGGGAAAGGATAAACTTCACTATCAACTATGTCTTCTCCCCAAGAGAGCAGTTCTGGACTTCTTGAGGCTTGGTCTCAGTAGCTAACTCTACAGTCTCAAAACAAATATTTCTAAACTAATATAAGAGGAAAGTAACAGGATCAATTGATTCAATCAGGATCAGGGATGGGACACCCCCATTCAAGTCCACTTCCCCAGGAGTTCAGGCACTGGCCAAATTGGAGAATTGCTGTTCAATGTCTTTTTTGTTGGTAAATGAAGATAGTAGAAATTGATGTTAGTAGTTGTGGTCTCCCAATAATCGCTAATAAATGTACAGAGGAGCCAGAATCACTCAGGATCCACCCCAAAATCAAACCTCCCAACCAAAAAACTAACCCCCCTGGGTCCCAGTCAGGTCAGGAGACAAGTGACAGTTGAGAAAACTCCTCCTCTGTGGTCCTTCCTTTCACATTCCAAATGGGCAACATTCCGCTGGGCTGTTTCAGGGTTCATTCCAACTGCAGTTGCCTGATCCCCTTTTGCAAATTTCAGTCCACACTGTTACACAAGGAATTTTAATTATTTTAGGTATTTTTTCAGAATATCTCATTGCCTTTCTGCAACTTCCTTTACTGTTTTTGCTTTCTGGGATAAAACAAAAGCAGTTTAAGTCCTCTTCCACAGCACGACTTTTCAAATATTTGAAGCTAGCTCTCATTTCTCCCATCAAATATCAGAATTGGCAAGGACTTAGAAAGAAGGTGGACTTTTCTAACTTATCCCTGAAAAAGAATCTGCTCTATATCTTATCCAATAAGTGGCCTCCAACCAACCTTTACTTGAGTACTTCTAGTGAAGGGAAATCTACTACTTCTGGGGCCAGCACATTCCATTTTTTGATAGCTCTAATTAGTAGGAAATCATTCCTTAGCTCAAATCTTAAGTTTGCTTCTTTGCAATTTCTATATACTAACCCGAAAGAAACTCAGAGACCACCTAAAAAGACTCCTTCATTTTACAGATGAGGAAACTGAAACATAGCAATTTAAATGACTTGCTTCAGGTTTTTTGGGCCTCTGCAGGTTTCTCTGTCTTCTACATCATAACCTTCCAAATACCTAAAAACAGTCTTTGCTTCATCTGAATGTTCTCCTGTTTACCAATGTCCTAAAAAAATATAGAGCCACAAGAAATAGTCCTGGTGTGGTCTAACCAAGGTAATTACTACCTCCCTAATTTTTAGCACAATGCCTCTCTGATTAAGGTCTTTTGTGTTGTCGTTCTTGACTTCTGTATCACTGTTGATTCATACTGAGCTTGCAGTTCATTAAAACTGTCAGAAACTTTTCAAATAAACATTTTTCTACTTGTGTTTGGCTTATTGTGTACTTGTCAAGTTGACTTTTTAAAACCCATATTAAGACTCTACATTATCCCTATTAAATTTCATCTTAGTAGATTCAGTCCAATTTTCTGCCATGTCAAGATTTTATTGGATCCTGTTTCTTTTATTCTTCTCAGCTTCTTTTCATCTGAAAATTTAATAAACATGTCTTTTATTCCAAGTTCATTCATAAAAATATTAAATAACTCAGTGCCAAACATAGATCTAGGTAGCTAGGTGGTACAACAGATAGAGCACTGAGCTTGAAATCAGGAAGACTTATCTTCATGAGTTCAAATCCTGCCTCAGACATATATTAGTTTTGTGACCATTGGCAAGTCACTTAATCCTGTTTGCCTCAGTTCCTTATCTGTAAAATGATTTGGAAAAGGAAGTGACAAACCATTCTAGTATATTTGCTGAGAAAACTCTGAAATGGGGTCATGAAGAGTCAGGACTGAAAAGACTGAATAACAAATATAGATCTATTGCCTACTCAACTAGAGACCTTCTCCCAAGTTGATATTGAACCATTAATGCTTACTCTTTGAGCCTACCAGTTCTAACTCTACCAAAGTACACAGCCAACCTACATCTCTCCTTTACCATGTGGGTAGCATGAGAGACATTGTCAAATATTTTGTTAAACGCTAGGTTAAATATAACAAAAGAAGTCCCCTGTTCTACCAGGCTGGACACTTTCAGAAAAAAATTAATTAACTGAATGTGGCATAATCTGTTCTTAATTAAGTAGTGCTGGCTCTTTATGATCTCTCCTTTTCAAAATGCTCACCAACTGTCCGTTTAATACAATGCTTCACAGTTTTATCAGGTGTGCATATTATATTCCACTGGCTTACAATTTGTGGACTTCATTTCCCCTCTTTTTTAAAAAAATGGTTACATTTTCTCTTTTCCAAATCCATGGTACCACTCCTTTTGTTCATGCAATAGTTAATTAACTAGATTACTTAATAATTCATAGATCACAGGTGGCAGTTCAACAATCACATTTATCATATTTTTGAGTACTCTTACATGTAGTTTACCTAGATCAGTTGATTTGACTCATCAAAAACAGTTAAGTGCTGACTTATTATTTCCTTACTCAACCACTTATAGTACTTCCTTCCCAGTCCAAAGGTAATTATCCTTGGCAAAGGAAACAGAAATAAAATAAGAGTTGAAGCACCTCTCATCATTCATTGGTCATTATCATTATCTCCTCCCTACTATGTAGTTCTCCTATCCTTCTTAAATTCACATTAGGTTTTAGGATTTGTATTAGAGGCAGGGAGAGGGAAGGAGGAAGAAAGAGACAGAGACAGAGAGACAGTGATAGAGAGCACCTGTGTATTGACTGTCATGAGGTGTTGACTTTTAGCAAGGTTATATTCAACTAAACCTCCCATCTCATCATAATTATTAACTGGCTCTCTGTATCATCTTGTCCTTATAAAGGTGACATTTTTTAATCCATATCTGACACATTTATTCTTACCAAAGTCTATCCTATTAGCTTAATAATTAGATTAATTATCACATCATTTGAGCCTGTCAAGGAGTAATTCTGCCATGTAGCAAATTATTTCTCTCCATGTGAATATCTCTGCAAATTTGATAAGTGATTTGTGTATATCTTCATCTAATTAATTGATTCAGATGCCTGGGGCCAAAGATATCTCCTGAGGTATTCCACTAGAGGCCTCCTTGAAGATGGTCAGCAATCTTCATTTCTATTCTTTTGGTACAGTTATTCAATGAGTTCTAGAACTAACTCACTCTTAACAATATTGTCATCTAGTCAGTGTCTCTCTACCCTGTCCATGAGTAAATCATGAAATGCATTGTCCTATTTTGGAGTTTAAGGATACATAATAATAACAACGATAATAATAATAGCATTTATAGGGGCAGCTGGGTAGCTCAGTGGAGTGAGAGTCAGGCCTAGAGACAGGAGGTCCTAGGTTCAAACCCGGCCTCAGCCACTTCCCAGCTGTGTGACCCTGGGCAAGTCCCTTGACCCCCATTGCCCACCCTTACCAATCTTCCACCTATGAGACAATACACCGAAGTACAAGGGTTAAAAAAAAAATAATAGCATTTATATAGCACTTTAAAGTTTGCAAAATGTTTTACATATGTAATTCATTTGTTTGAAGGGCAAAGAATAGGTCACCAACTGATTGTCATTTTTAATTACTAAATGGATATTAGTCAGTATGGTCACTCTGAAGACTTTCATAAAAGTGGTCTCATCATAGCACAGAAATTTAATTTTGGATTTGTATGAATTAACGCAGAGTGAAACAGACAGAGCTCAGAGAATAACATGGACAATAATATGAGCATGAACGAAAATATCATTAAAACCTGACTTTCAAATCAGATCTGGGCTCAAATCCTGCCCCTTGTGTGACCATGGGTAAGTCAGTTTCTTCAACTATTAAATGAAATGGTTGGACCAGGTGGGCTCTGTGGTTCCTTCCATGTCTATATTTTGGATTCTATGAATAATCGAAAGAACAATCAATAATAACCCTGGAGAAAAGTTCAAGAAGCAAATATATTCCTCCCCCAAGAAATGTGAAGGGGACTATTACCAAGGTAGAATGTTTTTACGTGGTCAGATGAAGTCACTGGATCTGGAACTTTTTCTTATTTCCATTACAAAGGAAAATTCATTGTTGAGGTAGAAGAGGATAGCTTTTTCTAGAAATGACTACATCAACAATAGATATCAATAAAACATTTCTTTTTTTTTTAATTAATTTTGGAAAATGCATATGGAATGAATTTTTTTTTCAAAATCTCATTCCCCTGTAAAGGGACCTTGGGGGCTATCCAGTCCATCTTTCTTATTTTAACAAATGAGGATCTAAGACCCACCTATCTCAGAAAAGATATTATAATCATCTCTTTTATAATACCTTTGTTACTAGACTAAAGGCAACTTCTCTACTCCCTGGCCACTTCAGCTCCTGATTTTCCATTTCCTTATTTACTCAAGCCTTCTTTGAGTATCTAATCCCTCTTCTCCCACCCCCATTTCCTCCATAATATATAGTATCTTTGTACATTCTTGATAGAAATGAAGCCTGAATAGTATTGATAACACTTAGCCTGTATCGCCATCTTTTACTTTTTCCCTTCTTATCATTCAGGTTCAGTCTCTGATTTAAACTCAGTTTTGACTAGTTCTGCAGAAAAATAGATTGTCTACCTATTTTTATTAGTTCTAAAACAAAACAAAAATGAAACTATTAAACTATGTTGAAGAGGGACTCTGGAAAGCAATAGTCTCACATTTGACTAGGTAAAATAGGTTTCTCTGCTGCAGTTTCCTCATCTATAATATGAAGGGGAATGAGTAGGAAGGGAGGAAAATCTTTGTAAAATATTTTATAAACCTTAAAGCACTATATAAATTCTAGCGATGATGACAATAAAAAGAACTTGTGTTTAACACTACCCAGCCCTTGTCCCAACACATAAGTAACCAAGGATTGTGTTTTAAAATTTGGCTTTGCTCCCATAGAGAGAGAAGGATAGGAGCCAGAACCGTGGTTTCATTATTATCAGAACTCCAGAGTCAGGCAGCTCTCCCCCTCAATACAAGTAGCACCATTTTGAAATTTACAGTCGTAGACAGTGGCCTAGAGCCCCAGTAAGGTCAAATTCAAATGGAAACCAGGAGCACTAAATTGTACAAAAGGATCCCCACAGGTACATATTGGCTAAAAAAACACATATTTCTATTATCTTTGGTTTTTTTTTCAGTTAAAAGATCTTTTATTTTTCCAACTATATGTAATAATAATTTTCAACATGTTTTCCAAAATTATAAGACATAGACTGTTTCCCTCCCTCCTTTTCCTTCCCCAATTCTGAAATGGTAAGTAATTTGATATGACCTTTGTTGTATTGCATTTTAACATATTTTCTTAAATCTTTCCAGATTACATTTTAATCTGCTTCAGGCCATACTAGGGAATGTTTCTGAATATTTAACACCTCCAGCCCAGAGTGCCAAGGGATTAAGTGATTTGCCCCAGGGTGAGACAGCTAGGATGTATTAAAGGCAAGACTTTAACCCTATGGATTACTGGCTTTGAGGTTAGCTTTCTATCTGCTAGGCAGCTAGATGGTGCAGTGGATAGAACTTTGGGTCTGGAGTCAGGAAGACCTGAGTTCAAATTTAGCTTCAGACACTAGCTGTGTGACCGTAGTAATTTATCTTACTTCTGCCTCAGTTTCTTCTTCTGTTGTGAGGATCAAATGAGGTAATATCTGTAAAGCATTTTGCAAACCATAAAGTACTATGTAAATGCTAGGGATGATGATGATGATGATTATGATGGTGATAAAATATTATAATAATAATGGTGCCACTCTTCCTCTCTGTCATACAGTGATCAACAGAAATTATCAGGATCCTAGGTATTGGAAAAGATGAGGAAAAAAAATGAGAAAATCTTTCTTCTTGATATGAAAACAGAATGGGTAGAGTAGGTTATCCAAACCTTTGCGTGCCCCTTTTTATTCTTACCATCATCCAAATAATTGTTGTTGTTCAGTCACTCAGTTTTATCTTCATGACACCATCAATAGTTATCTATGGGGTTTTCTTGGCAAGGATACTAGAGTAGTTTGCTATTTAATTCTTGAGTAGATTCAGTGGAGTCTTTTGTCAGGCAATCAGAGGTTGAGTGACTTGCAGTTTCAAGTAACTGGGAGGTGTCTACAGCTGAATTTGAATTCAAATCTTCCTGACTTCAAGCCCAGGACTCTTAACCACTCAGTCTCTCATCCAAATAATTAATTGGCTTCTATTTGAAAAACTGTAATTGATAGGTACCCCGCCCTCCCTTCCCCAACTATACTAGTCTCATACATGGTTGCTTTGTCTTTAAAAAATGTTTTAAGTACAGTGACTTTATTTAAAGATCTTTGTAGTGTTGAAGAAAAGTAAAACTAATTGTTAACATTTTTGGCATTGTGATAAACAGGCAGCACTCCTTTCCATATTTACAGCTCACTTTTCTGTGACTTGATTTTATCCTGACTTACAGAGAGTATTATGCGTTTTCATAGGGTAAAATTATTTTGCTGATTTCAGGACTAAATATCAGTAGGGTAGCAGTGAATTATTATTACCCTTTAACTTGTGCAAGGATGTTTCAAATTGTTGGGTATGCTTTAGCTCAGGGTTCCCAAACTTTTTTGGCCTACCGCCCCCTTTCCAGAAAAAAATATTACTTAGCACCCCCTGAAAATTATGAAACTATTTATTGAACTCAGAATAGAATGTAATACAAAAAAAGTGTGGCCATCACTGCTTCCCTGGATCGCTGCAACACCCACTAGGGGGCAGTAGCGCCCACTTTAGGAATCACTGCTTTAGCTCATGGAACTGGAGAAGCATTCCAGGGTTAACATTTCAGGAAAAGATCCAAGATGTGATAAAAAAAAGCAAACCAATTAAAAAAAACTATTCTCTGCTTTTAATATCTTTATGAAGCCCTTCCTCGAAGATGTTTTTTTTTTCCTTCCAGAGTGAATGAAATGGAGAGAGGTATTTACTTAATTGTACCTAATTCATTGTGTTACTTTCTTTTGCATTCCTGGAAATGAACATAGCTACAAAATCTCATCCTTTCTCACCCTTTGTGAGGTAGTAGTGCTTCTTGAATGAGTAACAGGTACATTTTAGTAAGTTCTTTTTTTAAAAAACTTCTACTTTTGACTTTAGGGCAATAGTATATAGTCGCTCATTTGCATTGGTCTTTTATGTAATATTCTTTGAGTAGTTCAAAGATTTTGAAGAAATATTCCTATGTATAAAAACTATTATTTAAAAGGATATTAAAAGGTAATTGCTTCAGATTGCTCTTGTTCTTGAAAATGTTTGCCTGCTGGCTTGCTCTAGTCTTTAGGCAAGAGGTACCTCTCATAAACTGAATAGTTTTAAAAATAAGTATAAAAAAATTTTGAGCAGTATTTAGAGTCAGATGAGTCCAAAGTAAATAGATTCTTTTCCGCCATGAATTTTTCTCTTGTGCAAGCAATATATGCTTTCTTTCACAACATGATGAATATAAAAGTAGGTATTGCATAATAACATATGTACAGCCTATATCATATTATTTGCCATCTTAAGGAGAGAGAGGGTAGAATCGGAGAGAAGGAGAGAACATGGATTGCAAAATAACAGAAAATTACTATTTTCAAATGTACTGACATGATAAAAAATTAAAAGAAAAAGAAGTAAATGTGTTGTGAACTATAGTCACTGACCGTGGAAAGGTATTTTAAGTAAGTATTGGAAAAATTTTTTAAATAGTATTTTGAAGGGTCAGGTAGGTGGTTCAATGAATTGAGAGTTGGACTTAGAGATGAGAGGTCCTGGGTTCAAATCTGGATTCAGAAACTTTCTGGCTATGTGACCCCAGGCCAGTCACTTAACTCCCACTATCTAGCCCTATCTACTCCATACACAGTATTGATTCCAAGAATGTAAGGTTTTAAAAAAGTGTTTTAATAGTATTTTGAGTCAAATAAGTCATAATTAAATAGGTTGTGAACTATCAGCTGTGGCCATAGTACATTGTGTGGAAAGTCAATCAACAAGGATTGATTAAATGCCCCAGTCCCATCATTTAGTTAAACTATTTAACACTGAAAACTTCAGGATGAACATTTATATCTTTTCTAATTTTTTAAAACCTTATTGTTGGGGACATCTGGGTGACTCAGTGGATTGAGAGCCAGGCCTAGATACGGGAGGTCCTAGGTTCAAATCTGGCCTCAGATGCTTCCTGTGACCCTGGACAAGTTACTTGACCCCCATTGCCTAGCCCTTATTGCTCTTCTGCTTTAGAACCAATACATAGTATTAATTCTAAGATGGAAGGTAAGGTTTAAAAAAATCCTTATTGTTACTCTGAATAAACACACAAAAAAATGCAAGCATTTTCAAATATACCAAGAACAGAAGAAATATTGGACTTGAAACCACAGATCTCCATTAGGCATGTTTTTTTTTTAAGTGTGTGATACTCATCCCACTCTTAAAACATTGTACAATACTCCCAGTGAGCTTAGACTTAAAGAAAACCAAGGATTCTGTAAAGTAGAGATGAAAATAGTAGGCAAGAATAGTCTGTGTTTTGAAATGGAGACAGGAGGTGGAATGCCAGGTTAGGGGAACAACAAGTGGGCTACTTTGGGTAGACTATAGAATATGTGAAGGAAGAGGGGGTGACATAGAATAAATCTGGAGTGGTAGGCTAGAGACAAATTATAAAGGTCTTTAAATACCAATCTAAAAAGTTTATATTTTATCCAGGACGGCATAGTGGATAGAACACTAGATTTCAGTTGAAATCCAGTCTCATATCCTTATTAGCTCTGAGATACAGGGCAAATCTCTTAATCTCGGTCTGCCTCAGATTTCTCCTCTATAAAATAGGGATGTTGAGAGTATAAAAAAAAGGTATTTGTAAAAAGCTCTGAAAACTTTAAAGCATTATATAAATGTTAGCTTTTATTATGATAAATGAGAAAAATAAAGCTTGGAGAAAACAAATGACATACTGAAGGTGTTAAGTGGCAGAACAAGGTTTGGAAATTACTTCCCTAACTCCAAACTGAGCACTGTACTAGACTGGAGTGAATGAAATAGGCATTCATTGGTAGAAGAACCCCACTGATAAAAAATCACAGAGCTATCATAGACAGGACCAACAAAGGACTTTTCCTATTGGACACTAATACTAATACTCTAGCGTATTCATAGCATTGTGTTAGGCATCTAGGTGGTGAAGTGAATTGAACTCTGGGCTTCAAGTCAGGAAGACCTGATTTCAGTCCAGCCTCAGACACTTACTAGCTGTATGATTTGGGGCAAGTCACTTAACCTCCATCTCCCTCAGTTTCCTCACATGTAAAATGAGGAGAATAATAGCACTCACCTCCAAGGGTTGTTGTGGGCATCAAATAAGATAAAAATATGTGTTAAGTGCTTAGTATAGTGACTGGCACATTGGAGATACCAAATAAATGCTAGCTATTATTATCAATTCACTTATGATGCTGTATTACAAGGGATTGACAAATTGAACTGTGTCCAGGAGTTGGGGACCAAGATGAGAGGATGATTTCAAACCATGGCACAGATGGGCTTAAGTCCAATCATTTAAGAATATAATAGCTGAAGCTTTAGAGACAAGCCAGCAGGAACCACTTTGTGGTTATCACCATAAGTATTCTGGGGAGCAGAGGGATGGGTTCTCACAACATTTCTCAAACTCTGACTCCCATTTCCTGCATGCTATACTTTATATAGTTCCTCCCTTTTGTGGCAAACTTCTGTGACTGCTGAGTGTTTGGTGTTAAAGAAATGAGCAGAGCCTGCCTGAGCCATACTTGAGTAGTCAGGCCACTCTGCTCAGATGCTGGCATGACTGTATGTTAATACAATGTTGTAAAACTGCTATTTTCTCAGATGTTTAATGTTTGTTGAATGAATGGATAAAATGATCCTGGTGTTGTATACACTAGATCAGGGGTCAGCAACCTTTTTGGCTGTGAGAGCCATAAACTCCACATTTTTTAAAATGTAATTTCGTGAAAGCCATACAGTGCTTACAGTGCCGCTCCTGTAACAGAACCTGAAAAAAAATTGACTTTATGACTCCTGTAGAAAGAGCCATATCTGGCCCTCAAAAGAGCCAGATATGGCTTGAGAGCCATACATTGCTGACCCCTGCTCTAGAAGGTTATAGGATTATGTGATAGGATCATAGATTTAGAACACTAAGAATCTTAGGGATCATTTAGTTCAGTTCTCATTTTACAGATGAGGAAACTGAGTTGAAGAAAAATTTAGCAATTTGCCCAAGATTACATAAGATAGGAGGTAGAAGTGGGTAGTCTTTAATAATAATGACTCAGTTGTATTTTTTTAATGTTTCATTTATGCCTTTTGTTTATACATCACAATAATTACTAGTTACATATCTTACAACTAAGAATTGAGCCAACTATTATAATAAATTAGAATAGTTAAGTGAGACAACCACGTTATGCAACATTCTCCCCTTCTTTGCAGAGGTATATGGTTGCGGCCAAGGCAGTACTCAGGGGGAAATTTATATCCTTGAGTGCATATATTAACAAATTAAGGAGGGCAGAGATCAATGAATTGGGCATGCAACTCAAAAAATTAGAAAGCGAGCAAATTAAAAATCCCCAGATGAAAACTAAATTAGAAATACTAAAAATTAAGGGAGAAATTAATAAAATCAAAAGTAAAAGAACTATTGAATTAATAAATAAGACTAGAAGCTGGTACTTTGAAAAAACAGATAAAATAGACAAAGTACTGGTCAATCTAATAAAAAA
>NC_058132.1:144049638-144060295 GCF_016433145.1 Gracilinanus agilis
GCAGAGCCAGAAGAACATTGTACACAGAGACTGATATACTATGGTAAAATTGAATGTAATGGACTTCTGTACCAGCAATACAATGACCCAGGACAATTCTGAGGGATTTATGGTAAAGAACGCTGCCCACATTCAGAGGAAGGACTGCAGGAGAGGAAACATATAAGAAAAACAACTGCTTGAATGCATGGGTCGGGGTGGACATGATTGAGGGTGTGGATTCGAAACTACCACATCAATGTAACTACCAACAATTTGGAAATTGGTCTTGATCAAGGACACATGGCAATACTAGTGGAAATGTGCATCGACCATGAGTGGGGGGAGTACGGGGGGCGAAGGGGAAAGGAGGAGCATGAATCATGTAACCATGTTAAAAATGAATATTAATAAATGTTTGAAAAAAAATAAAATGAACTGGAGATGGAAGGGGCAAACCACTCCAGTATCTTTGCCAAGAAAACCTCAAATGGGATCACGAAGAGTCAGACATGACTAAATAACGATAATCATCATTTTGTATATTGCTCTTCTGGTTCTACTCATTTCAGTGCATTAGCTCTGAATAGCATGATATATAATAGGTTTATTCTACCATTAAAGAAGTTAATCCTGGAATAATGGCCTCCAATGATCATTTAGGTACTAGGGATCTTTGGAGTGCTGGTTTAGGAAACTTTGCCCTAAGAAAAATTGTTTGTTTAGCTGCTGCCTCACTATAATGGAGAATGGACTCTAGCCCTATGCACACTAGGAGGGGGAAGGGGATATGGTGTGGCAACAAGGGACTATATTGAGAGAATAGAGATATTACATTCCTCAAGATTTCCATGACTTGTAGCTATGTTGCTGGCCAACCTAAATACCATTCTTTTTGGTAGCATGAGAATGAATTACCAGGCAGAAGCTAGGTGGCTCAGTGGATAGAGAGCCAGACCCAGAAATAGGAGGTCCTGAGTTCAAATACAACTTTAGACACTTTCTCCAAATCACTTAACTCCAGTTGCCTAGCCCTTACTTCTTTTCTGCCTTGGAACTTATTATTGATTCAGACTGGGGGGAGAGCAAGACAGAGACAGAGACACAGAGAGACTAAGTATGGCAATTCAAATCCCAGCTCTGATACTTATCTCTGTGGCTAAAGTTAAGTCTGGGATTTATTTTCCTCATCTGTAAAATAAAGGAGTGATCTCTTAGGATTTCTTCTAGTTCTAAATACAGTATGATTCTGCAAATAACATTCTTCTAGCAGAGCTTCCAGTTAGCCCAGCAACCGTGCTGTGTAGCTCCAGGGAATAGACCCATTAACCTAAACACACTTGGAAGGCTCAAGCTTTATCTTAGGAAGCTAGATAGAGCATTGGATCTGCAGTCAAGAAGCTATGAGTTCAAGTCTAGCTTCAGACACTTCTAAAAAGTTATATGACCTTGGGAATGTCATTTAATGTCTTTCAACCTCAGTTTTGTCATCTGTAAAATAGAAATAGGAATAGCATCTACCTCCAACAGTTGCTGCAAGGATCAAATGAGATAATATTTGGAAAGTATTTTGTAAACTTTTGATCATTACCTGAATGATTATTATTGTTATCATTATTAATTATTCTAGGGAACAATTTGGGGAGTAAGTCAACTGTTTTTTATGGCAGGAAGTTCTTTCTTGTTTCAGCAATGGAAAGGGGAATCAGTTAGGTCATCTTGGCCACTGGATTAACTCCCCAGGCACAGGGATTGCCTGGGATGCCAATTATCCTTCTGTCGATGATCAGGAAATGGCCACATGTGAAAATGCACTTATACCAGATTGTACTTACAATAATAGAATCATGGCGTTTCAGAACAGGAAAAGAGCTGAGAAATCCTGTGGTGCAGTCTCATTTTATAGCTAGGGGAAATGTTTTGAGTTCTAGCTCTGCTACTATCTTTTCCTTTTTAGTTTCAAAACACGAACATATGTAAGTATATATGTGAATTAATGCGTACATACATATATACATATGTGCCTATTTTGAAAGACAGGGCAAAGAACATGACTTAGGACTGTTTCCCAGAAAACAAAAGAATTAAATGTTTATACCTATTAGGTTAAAATGTTCATTACAGTATCCCTTTTCTTTTTGGGGGCATTTAAAAAAAGTCCTCTCTGATTTCTAAATGTATGACATTATTGCCTAATTTGGATCTTCTCACTTTCAGATGGGACCTATCCTTTTGCTTGATTCACACAGTGTTGCCAGCAATCAATGTTGGTATCTTCACTGTTCCTGCTGATGTAATATAGTGCTATCTTTTCCAGGGAGAGTGTCTTATCAAGAAAATACCCAGACTCCTTTCACCCGAACAGACGATATAATTTCAGCGCTCTTAATGCTGATCTGATAAAATCTAGAGTTCAGTAAAAAAAAAAAATCAAAGGGCTTTATTTCTCCTCCCCACCATGCTTCATGCTAGATAATAGAGTACTTCATAGCCTCTTTTCTCCTTATCTGTCAGAAGAAGATTACCATTGTTGAGGTTTTATCTAAATAAAACCATTTTTTAAAGTATGGAAAAACCTCCTAGTTTGCTAAAGAGGTTTTGGGGTTTTTTTTTATTGTTTTTTGATACAAGATCCTGAACCTTATAAAAATCTAATTTTGATGCTGGGATGACATCTCTGTTTTTAGTGGAACTTCTTAGGAAACAGCAGGCATCTTCTGTACTTGTGGCCAAGACAGTGAAAGGCAGAGCTGGGTGTTGATACTGTGATAAGGAAATGAGATGGAGCAGACTGCCTCTAAAAAAGAATGTTTCTGTGAGGGTATCCTACTTGATACTGTGGGTAATTTTCTTCTTTCCTGACACATCTTCCCCTCCTTCCTTCCATTTCCCACCCTTCCTCCCCTAGCCACTCAGTGCCACCTCAGGATGAGCCACTAGGGGATGCTCTGAGCTCAGGCTGCCAATTCTTAGCCTCTTTTTACACATGCCCAGATTTAGGGTATTTGTCTGGATCTCTGCTCATGTGCGAAGAACTCCCAAATTTCCAGGGCTTACCTAGCTTTAATTGTGGTTGCTAGGGATTAAAATAGTAAATATTTCATTAATTCATCCTACTAGGCATGTGACCCTATTTCCATTTAGATTCTTAACTCCTCAGAAACAAAATGGGACCAAAAAGAAAACACTCACATTATACATCAGTATATTCGAGTTTCTTGAATGAAAGCAGAATTTAAAATATCAAAATTCCCAGCAACTCTGATGTTTTGATAAAGATCTCCAAAGTGTCTACTTCTCCTATTCCTTCTTCATCTGGATATTGTTAGGACACTTGAGTCACTTTTAAGGAAAACTCATTTCAGTTGTGGCACTTCATTTACAAAAACTAATAAGGAAAAAAAGAAGAAATCTCCCCACTAGTATTCATACAGTTCTGTTCTCTCATCTCTGAGAAAGCAGGTTTTCAGAGGCTTCTTTCTTCCTTTCAGAGAATCATTTTCCCACTATTCCCTCCTCTGGTATCTCCATCCAGTACTTTGCCATTCATGTTTATCTTCTCTGACCTGACTTTAGCAAGTCTGTCTGGTATCAAGGCAGCCATGGTTTGCCCAGCAGCACAGGCACTGCCAGTCTAAGTTCCTGGACACTCAAGGGAAGGAAGAGGTTCTCTGTCATAAGAAGAATGTGACCCTCTCCAAGAGGTCCCAGGTTAGGAGGTTCATCTTCAATGCTGCCCATCTCTTGTACATTCCTGATTTGATGTGCCTGGTAGGCTTGTTGTAAAGCAGCCCACTCTCCTGCTTTTAAACACTACAGTCTACGTAAGTCTTTAATAGTTTCAGGAAATTCATTTCTGGCGCACTATGTTTCCTAGCCTAAGCCTGGCTTTTTCTGGGTGGGAAAATACAGAGGAATAGTAAGAAAAAAATGAGCTTGCCTAAACTGGTGTTATCATCTATTTGGAAACCAACGCTGTCAGTGATAGAAATTTTTAAAAATTGATAAATTTTCTTTTCATATGACAGATACTTTCCCAAAAAATAGCCCCCAAACCACCCTCCCTACAATGATATTTTTGCCAAAAAGTTGTTTATTGATGATTAGCAGAAAGCCAAGGAAATATTCTTTGACTTGTATGGCATTCAAAATTGATGAGGGCAATCTTAAACATCTATAATCAGTCATTTACTAAGTTCCTACTGTATGCCAGAAAGTAAAAAAAAACTAGAAAAATCTCCCAGCTCATTTTTTTAAACCCTTGTCTTCCATCTTAGAATCAATATCTTGACTCTAAGGCAGAAGAGCAATAAGAGCTAAGCAATGGGGGTTAAGTGACTTGCCCAGGGTCACACAGTTAAGCTGATTTTTTTTATTGCTGGGATTTAGGGTTGCTTTTAAAGGAAATATTTCATAGGCTTTTTCTACTTTCATCACGTTGCGTTCCCTACCTCTCAACTCATCACTGTACAGGCCATTTCACACTGCCAAATAAGGACCCACATTTCACCTCTCTCTGTCTTTACCCACTTATTTGGTTTCCAGCAGTGTCTGGTAAGACGAAGGCTATGGTTCCTTTGTAGTCAAGATAATATGCTTGGCTTGAATTAAGGTGCATTCCTCAGGAACATAAATTTATCTGAAAGTGAGAAAAAAAACTGTTTCTGTAGTTGCTGAGGCCCCTGCCTCAGGATTCAAAATTACTGAAAATTCAGAAAAGAAAATTTTTTTTTGCCTCTGTAAGATAGTCAGATAATTCGACCTCAGAAACCAGTATGATTTTATCAGTGGAAAAGATGAATTGCCATCTGCTTTGCTGCTGCTCCCTAAAGACCAGGGCATATTTCCCATCTGACTTATGGCTAAAACCTCCTGTGTCCTGTATGCCCTTATTAGAATGTTTGCACTCCTTGAGAGCAGGAACTAATTTTTCTATTTGTGTCCCAGTTCTTAGCATGTACATCATACACATTTAATCAATGCATTTTCACTCATTCATTAAATGAAGGGGCATTTTTGTGAGCATGTGGAGGACGAAGTGAAAGGTATCTCCTGCGCCTGATTTGCCTTTTGTTTTTTTTCATGCACCCCATTTTGCCACACTTAAGATGATGAGGTGCTTTGGACAAACGCCATTCTTATTTAGGTAAAGTGAGCCATTGATCCTCTCACAGACCTTTTCTCTACAGAGAATAATGGCAGAGTTCGCTGACTCAATGACAAGAGCTCTCTCCATAGCCACAGGTTTTCAAAGGCTAGTGCAGCCTGGATTTTAGCAAATAGTCAGCATTAATATTTCATGGAAACATTTTGCTTCTCATTCTGAAGCAGTACTGTGAGAAGCAGTAGATTTCTGAGGGTGTTGTGTTGTTATGTACAAAAGTGCCCTAGGGTTTTTCTGAACATCTCACTACTGAAGAAAAATCCCTGAGCAGGAATAGATAAATTAATTATTACCATCTCTCTTATCCACGGTGGGGTCAGGGGAGACGACAACAGCAAGGTGTTCAGGTCATTTTTAATGTTACAAAATGAAAAGGACAAAGGTGAGGAGAGGGATGTAAAGATTGTTTTTTAATTGTAAGCTTTGAAACACAACATAAAATTTTCCTTTAAAAGTAATCTCATGAAATTGCAGTTTGCACAGCATCATCATGAGGATGGACACTTTTTTGTTATGCCATTTTGTGAGATCCTAACTCCCACTCTTGAACTAAGCAGCCTTTGTTGTGCTGAACTGCTACGAAATAGATACACCTGTTTTAACTCTGACTTAAAAGTTGTTGTTAAAAATATCAAATGTGTTTTTCCACTGCCACAAACCACAGTCTCTCCAGAGTTGCTAAATGCTTCTGATCAGCTCGTGGGAATATACTGTCATTTGGTATCTGTAGATTTTGCCTCATTTTAGAACTTCCTCCCTAAGGGTACCCCATGATGTCACTGGAGTCACTCAACTCTCAGCTACACTGAACACTGAGTGAGTGAGCTGTCAGTTTCTAAGTAGGCTCTGGCCTGGAATGCACACATAGGAACTCCAAGCAATGAATAAGCTATTTTTGCGGATTCATTAGCTAAAAAGCCTTTGTGATTCTCCGGGATCCTTGTAAGACCGAGGTTCATCTAGTAAAACGAGCAGCCCTTCTCCACATGTTGTATGTGTTTTTCAAACAGCAGGATGGTAGCCAGAGGGGAAATAGCACGCTTTTGGAGTCTGGAAAGCCTTCACATGGGTATGTGTGAGTAGAGATTGATGTGTATTCATTGTGATGTTGCTGATTAAAATGTGTTTTTTGTATTCTCTTGTTTTCATATATAAGTTTTTAGTCTCTGCAAAGAAAGCCCATCTCTTTGAAAATGTTTACCCTAAGTAGTAAACAATAAGATTTGGTGGGCACAGACATTGATATTATTTAGTTTACAAGATTTAGTTATGTAGTAAAATGAAAATAAGAAGCAATAAAAATCAGAATTATACAGTCAACTCTCATTTATAGATAAAGGTTTTATTATCATAGTGTTTATTGTATACCGTATGAAACTCCTTTTTGTAGTTGATTGCTGAGATATATAAATATGGTACTTGGAAACTGGGAATGTCTAAGTCTGTTGCTTGTTTTAGGCTGTTGCTTATAACTTAATTTTAATATATTTAACATTTCCAAAAGTGACTTTGCTCATGTTCAGTTATTGTGCTATTCCTTTCTACCTCAGTTTTCAATATATTAACCCAGCATTATGATTAAAATCAAAATTGAAATATTATCATAGGATGTTATTGGTTGGGGAAGGTTAGGATTTTTTGTTAATAAAGAGATTTTTTAAAAGCTTGGAAAAAGAAGCTTTAAGCAAATCGATTAATTTTTTTTAGATATATATCTTACATTTCATTAAATTTTCACTAGTGGCTTGCACTGAAATAAGTAAGAGTTAGACATGATAATTTAAGGGCAGAATTGGGCCCTCTTGGAGGAGTACAGTTTGCAATATATGGTTTCTTCTTATCTTTGGTACTCTGTTGTCTGATAGATGATAGGAATGAGTTGGTGCTTCTACATCTGTCCAGGCAGTCGTGTATTCTATATTCACTGAAAAGTTTTCTGCTTATCTCTATATTCAATGTAGTATAAAATACCAAAAGTTTACATAATGGTTGTAATTTGGTCCTGAGATTAAAATTCCTATTACTTAAGTAATATCTGGGTAATTGCTTAAGCTAGTTTTAAAATTGAGGAATATACTACCCATAATTTTGCCAAATCCATTTTTTTCTAAGCAGAGAAATTCACAATAACCTTAAAAGATCATCCAGAGATCTCTATTTTTTGGTTGTGTACCAAAATTATTTGATATGATTTTTAAAAATCAAATTTAAAATGCTTTTAGCTTATTGACTGTGTCCAAGGTCCTACCTTACAAAGCTTGTTAGGATATCTTTTGCTGTTTTGAATCACCAGAAAACTTGATTCCACTTTTAAAATGAAAATCAAAAAGTTTTGTTTTTGTTCACAAGCCTAACTTGGACCCAGGAAGTAGCTACTGATTTTTCCATCAATAGTTCTTGGCTCAATGTGTTTAACCTCAGTGTCTTAGGAGCTCCCACTGACTCATTCTCAGCCAGCTCATTAAATGAATAATATAAGATTGTACAGCATTGATGTATGGAATCTCTTATCCAGACTGAATAGCATGGAGGGAAATGATACTGCTTCTTTCTTTTGCTAGACAGTGACCAGACTTGCTCTAAAGGACTCGGTTGTGTACGAGGTCATGTCTGAGAGTGTGTATGAAAATATGTATGTATGTGTACATACATAAATGTGTATGAAAATATATGCTCATTCAAAAAAAGAAATTAAAGTTGTGTAGGTATTTAGGAGAAAGGTTGACTAGTAATTTTGATTTGCAGGCTCTTCTATTTATCCTGATATATTTTTTAAAATGGATATAGTTTGTTTTTATAAGATCAACATTTCCAGATTTATTTCTTTCCTGTCTTCACCCCCTGCCCATTACAGCTCTATTCACATTTCCAGTGTCTGCGCATGAGTGGGAAACATTAAAAATAAAACAGGAACCCATTTGCCAGTCAAATAAGACACCAAAGTGACTTCAAAGTTCCAAGAACTTTGTTAGAGTTAAGTCTTTATATTTGTATTTTAGCATAATTGGTTTCCTTTGTAATCCAGTACATTTTATTTTATGCATTTAAGAACATGATTCTTTGCCCTTTTCAACAAGTTATGCCAGGTAACAAAGTATTAAAAAAAGGAAGAGAAAAAAAATCAGTTCAGAAAAACCAACCCCCTTTCAGCCAAGTTCAACAGTATTTGCAATATTCCACACCCATAGGCCCCTACACTTAAAAAGAATGTAGGAAGGTACATTTTCTCAATTCTTCAAGGCCAAGTTTCTTGGTAGTTATAGTTTTCCACCTGTACTTTATTCATATAATCATCCCTCCCGTCCACAAAGGTATAGTTCCCATTTCTTTCTGTGTGACATTTGCTTACTTTGCAGAATAAACAAATGAATGAATAAATGAACCAATCAATGAATAATACTGATCTACTTTCTAAAGGAGTGCTACTGTTGCTTCTCCTAAGAGAACATAGAAGTCACTTCATAATAAATCTTCTGTCTCCCTTTGTGTGCCTTTAGTAAAACTGGTTTGCTCTCTAGGGTACCCTTCCCTTTTGCATGGAAAATCCTTACACATACCAGGGCTTTCTTTGTGTTCAGAACCTGGTTCTAAAGAGTTCTCCCAATGATGACTCAACTAGGATTACCAGATGAGCTTTAATTCTTTGTTTCTAACACTTTCTTTCTCAAGGCCAGTGTAGTAAAAGACTATGGACCCTGTTGGGAACCCTTTTTAGGGCAGATAAGTGGAAAACAATGCTTAGGCAGTCTTCAGATTTACAGAAAGTTATATTCCTGGAAAAACTGCCCTTAGTTGGTGTGAATATAAATTGTATCTGATTTTCTCACAAAAAAAAAAAAAAAACAATGTTATTATAGAATATAAAAGGGCCTGAGGCCTAATTGTTTATAGAAATGACTACAAAAAAATGACATACTCATTAACAACAAAAAATTGGGTCGTTATATTCTGAATATAGAATGCTTTCTAAAGGGGATTCTTAGAGAAATCTAATTTGATTGTATTTAAGTTTTCTGGGAGATGAACTGTCATAAGGTAGGAAGCAGGCCTAAGGGATTATAAGGAACACTGTCAGAGTAGGACCATGCATAAAACCAGGAACCAAAGGGACAGCTAAGCAAGGGAAAACTCAGTTGTTTGAGAACAGGATGTGGTAATGAGGGTGAGAAGACTGTAAAGAGATGGAATCTTTTGAGCTTAATCATATCAGGAAACTAACTGCCCAGTCTGATTTGTATACCCCTTGAGGCTAAAGGGCCTGTTAATTCAAAGATTACTTGTAGATTCATTTTACAGATTCATATTCTCAGGTATTTGTCACACACACACAAAACATGTGAGATAACAAAGAAAAGTCCAGATCCTGAGTAAGTTTTAACCTCTAATTCATGGGTTCTTAACCCTTTTGGAGGCATTGACTTTTTTTTGGCAGTTTGGTGAAGCTACAAACTCCTCAGGATAATGTTTATAAATGTATAAGACAAAATACATAGACTTTCAAAGGAAACCATCTATCGTGAAATAAGATTTATCAAATGGTCAAAAGATCTGAACAGCAATTTTCAGAAGAAACCAAAGCTGTCGATAGTCACACAAAAAATGCTGTAACTCACTACTTATTAAAGAATTGCAAATTAATACAATTCTGAGAAACTACCTCATACTTATCAGTATATTGCCTAACATGACATAAAAGAAAAATGGCAAATGCTAGACAGGATATAGAAAAATAGGGGCATGGATGCATTGTTGGTAGAGTTGTGAATGGGTCCAACCATTCAGGCAAACAATTTTGAACTACATCCAAAGGGCAATAAACCTGTGCATACCCTTTGACCCAATAATACCTCTACTATGTCAGTATCCCAAGAGATCAAAGAAAAAGGAAAAAGACCTATTTGTTGAAAAATATTTATAGCAGCTGTTTTTGTAGTGGCAAAGAATTCTAAACTGAGGAAATGCACAAATGAATTGGGAAATGGCTGAACAAGTTGAGGTATATGATAATGAAGGAGTAAAATTGTGCTTATAAGAAATGTTAAGTAGGATAACTTCAAAAAACCTGAGAAGTCTTATATGAACTAATGCAAAATGAAATGAGCAAACAGTGGAGTGAGAGTCAGGCCTAGAGACAGGAGGTCCTAGGTTCAAACCCGACCTCAGCCACTTCCCAGCTGTGTGACCCTGGGCAAGTCACTTGACCCCCATTGCCCACCCTTACCAATCTTCCACCTATGAGACAATATACCGAAGTACAAGGGTTTAAAAAAAATGAAATGAGCAGAACCAGGAGAATATTGTATGCTGTAATGGCAATATTGTAATGTTGATCAACTGTGAAAGCCTTAGCTACTCTGATCTAAACAATGATCCAAAACAATTTCAAAGAATCGACGGCAAAAAATACTATTCACTGTCAGAGAACTGATTGAGTCTGAATGCTTTTTTCATTTTGTTTTTCTTGGGTTGTGTGTGTGTGTGTGTGTGTGTGTGTGTGTGTGTGTGTGTGTGTGT
>NC_058132.1:144060305-144109891 GCF_016433145.1 Gracilinanus agilis
TGTGTGTGTGTGTGTGTGTGTGTGTGTGTGTGTGTGTGTGTGTGTGTGTGTGTTTTCTTTTTCAAACAGCTAATATGGAAATGGTGGTGGGCAGGGGAGAAATAGTCATCTATAGCTATATGTATTTAAAAACATTTAAGGACCTCAGGTTAAAAACCTGCCAAATATAGCCAGCAGAGGTTATAAACTTGATCATAAAAGTCTTCATTTCATATGTAGGGACAAAAAGCAGTGAGGACCTTGCTCTAAAAGCTAAGAAAGTTTAAAGTATATGAGGTGGTCCTAGGAAGAGGGCATGTATGTGGTTAGATTTTAAAAAGGCTTCTCTTTGTAGGAACTATTAGGTTAGGGAGTAGAGATGGCACCAATGATTTCATTGACTGAGTGACTTTATACTGAAGAAATTCCTCCCATGAATACAGGTAGGGACCTTCCAGGCCAACTCAAGAATGTTACAGATTTTAGAGTTCTGAGAGATTCTGTGACTTGATATAGGACATATATGTTCCAGATAATATTTGAACCCAGGTCTAACTGGTTTCCAGGTCCCTCACCATCAAATATATTATACCATTAAGGGCTTATGAGACATCCATAAAAGAAAATCAATGTAAGCTATGATACTTTTCCCTCTTTGGAATTCTTTAAGTATCATTGTTATTTTTTTAAATTGTGTTTTAAAGGATTAAAGGTGAAAGAAGTTAGGGTGATTTGCTGAATAAAAGAGGACGTGGTATAGTATATATTATTCTAATGATTGTAATAACCAAGCCACCTTATCTCCCCTGCAGACAAAATTTGATTAAGTGGATTGAATGAAGAGAATTCAATTATTAAACTTAAAGATGAATTTCCTGACAGATTATTATTCTTCAGAAAAAGGCTACTAAAAGAATGTAGAACAAATGGAGCACAGTGATTCAACAATCTTTTTATGGGATAATGGAGTAAGTTTAATTGAGAGGTAATGTGAAATAATAGGAAAAAGCACTGTACTTGGAAGCAAGAGAAACTTGGGTTCAGATTTCACCTCTGACATTTTCAGAATGTATAAGTCACTTGATAAATCACTTAATATTTCTGAGTTTCAGTTTTCCTTCTGTAAAATAGGGGTGATGATACCTGCCAATGTCTATCCTCCTAGGTTTTTGTGAGAATCACATTAGGTAATACAGATAAAACGCTGTGCAAATACCATTTCTTAGCAGAAGTAGCCAGGAGGGATAGTGGATAAAGTTCTAGACTTGAAGTCAGCCAGGCTATGTTCAAATCTTATCTCAGACACTTTTGACTATGTTCACTTTATGCAAATCACTTATCCTCTGTCTGCCTTTCTTCATCTGTAAAATTAGGGTAATAATAGCATCTATCTCAAAGGGTGATAAGGATTAAAAAAAATATTTATGCAATTGCTTTGTAAACCTTAAAGTGTATAAAGTGTCAGCTATTATTACTGCTAGTGGACATGTCATACCCACACTTCCTTTATGGGATGTTAGTAGGGCCTGTTTGTTTTCCAGATCTTGCTTTGTTTTAAATACCCAAAGAGACTTTGTACTAGTGGTTTCAAATAATAGAAATAGGTCCCTGAAGGCCATCTATTGACTTAGAAAGCCACAAATTAACAGTAGCTATGATGTATATATTTATTCAGTTAAACATTTCCCAATTAACTTTTAATCTGGTTCATTTGCTAGCTCCAATGACCTTAACACCTCTGCTATCTATCCAATAAAGGTTATTTGTCCTAAAATATCTTCATAATATCATGTTGATTTCCATATAATAATAATAATTTTACATTTAAATAGTGCTTTAAAATGTGCAAATCACGATAGACAAAAAGTTAGATCATTAGATATATATGTATGCATGTAGGTGTGTATGCACACATATACATATAATGAACATGCATATTATGTATAATTTCACATGATCCTCCTACAACTCTTGGAATTATAAGATATTATTCCCATTTTAGAGATGAAGAAACAGATTACAGGAAGTAATGTGACTTACTCAAAGTCACACACATTATAAATGACTGGGTCAGTTTCATACCTTATTTTGCCTTATTCTAAGTCCAATACTCTTTCCAGTATATCATATTGCTTTATATGAAGACAAATAATTCCACAAAGGGAAATATTTTGGTACAAATGCATGAGAAGAGAATAGGTATTTTAGGCTACCAGAAGCAGCTAGGGGTAATGAAGAGGGCATAAGATTTTAAGTCAGAAGGCCTCTAAATAAGTGTCACTTGATGGTTTATATACTTGAAAGGGGTATTGTTGTAACAGAGAACACTTTTAAAACAATTTTTATAACTTCATATATATTTAATGACATAAAATGCACTTTCAAACATATACATGTAAACATTTTGCAAACTTTAAAGCATTATGCAGGATGTCCCAAAAGTCTTTAGTGCAGTTTTAAACCATTAAAGCTTAAAACTTAAGCTATCCAAACTTAAAAACTATACTAAGACTTCTGGGATACCCCATATAAATTGTTTGTTGTTATTGTTATTTTTATTATTAAATCTTCTTTGTTACAATGATGGCTCAAAATCCATGATAAGACAATTACAGTCAGGTGGCATGGTTTCCAAATTCAGCAGGACAAAAATTTTGGATCTTGCCCAAGATTCTGAAATGTTTCATTCTGGTATTCTTCACAGTGTCTGGCAACTTTAGAAGAAGAAAGTTTGGGAGATGAGAAGGGACTTTCCAATTAAAGACTATATTGGTCTCCAGTTTAATACTGGAGAATTTCTTCTTAAATTTCTTCTTAAAACCAACTTGAGCTCTTAACTTTTTAGACCTGAAAATGTGGATTTGGGCATCATCAGTTGTAGCTTCAGCAGAAAGAGGAGATGAGTTCACCAAATAAGTAAATAAACAAGAAGAAAAGAAAAGATCAAGGACTAAATCTCATGTGATGTCCACAGGGTGGGGGGAAACAGAGGAATGATTGAAAGGGAGACTGTGGTTGAAGACTTAGGAGAGAAATGGGAAAGCACAATATAAGGAGCCAAATGATGAGTCTTAGTATTATAAACAAGTGCTATAAATACCTTTTACTAGGAATATTAGGACTGTTGTTAATATTTATTATTTTTATTCTTATTTTTCATATTGTATTATTAATATTTATTAGGAAAATAATCCATATTAGAAATATGAAATTGAGATGATTATTCCATAGACAAATAGGCTGCTCTCCCAGAATTTTCACCGTGAAAGAATTCATTTGCTAAAAGGAAGAACTTGGCAGAGAATTTAGTTTTTAGATGGTCATCTAAATTGTCTTGAGCCTACTGTTGTTGCCTACAATGTTGTGAAATACTTAGAGGAAAGATATACTCTATCTATTTTAATATTGAGTCTATCTAAAAGTTTGAGGCTTTTAAAATATTTTCAACATAGGCCAGCTTTGTTAGATATGTTTACTAGCCATTATATCTCAAAATATCTTTCCTTTAGCTTTATTCTGAAAGTACTACCCAAATCATTTCTTTTTTTATGATTTAGTCATCTGTTCCACACACATACTACTTCTCCACCCACACCCACCCCCTGCCATTTGCAAAATGATTTTATATGTGGGTGTGGGAAAAGGAGCCCTGTCTCTTGTAGAAGAACCCCCCCCCCCATAAGAAGCCTGGCTAGCTCTAGTTTCCAGATCAGGAAATTAAAATACAGAGACTTCAGAGAGTGTATACGAACCAATCAATAAGTACCTGTGAAGGGTCTATGATATGCAAAGAATATGACATGATTCCTGCTCTAAAGAAATGCACAATCTATTTAAGGAGAGAAAACTAAAGTTCATAGAACAACTAAAGAAGAGTGAATTGCTAAATTATAGTAATAGGATATAAACTCTTTGAGTGCAGGGATTGGATCATATTTTATCTTTATATCCGTAGGGCCTAGATTAGGACCTTATTATTAGAAACTTAATATAGGTCTCTATAATTAAGTCAATAGTGACATTAGGAGTTCAGAGAAGAGAGAGATCAATGTAGATTAAAGTAGCTAGAAAAGGATTTGTGGAATTTATCAGACTGAAGCTAGACCTTTAAGGATAGAAAATATTTACATGGCTGTAGGGGGAAAGCATTGATAAAAGGGAAAAAGTAACTATAATATCGGTGTTACTAAAGGGCACAATATATATTGAGGGGTAGTTGTGTCAGTTGTATAAGTAGGGTGATCTTTGTCTTTCCATTTTCTAACACAATGCCTGAGACATAGCAGGCTCCCAATAATAGATACTTGTTAAAATGGATAAATGATTGAGTGAGTGAATGTATAAATAAATGAATGAATGAATGAACAGGATGGGTCCCCATTATAGAAGGTCTTGAATTCTAGACAGAAGCCTTTGGACATGATATAGAGAGAATCCACTGCAGATATTTGGAGGGAGTAATATTATGAAAGTGGTATCTTAAACTGAAAGAAGAATTTGGATGATGAGGAGGAGGAGGAATAGAATTAGGGAGGCTCGTTGGGTTTATGTTTTGGTTTCCTAGATATGAGGTAATGAAAGCCTAGATTAAGAAGTAGCAAAGTGGTCAAAATAGAATGGAGAGGAAAGAGTAAATCCAAACATACTCTATAAAAGCAGTGATAGATAGACTTGCTACAAGGAAAAATATAGAGAAGTATGAATCTTAGCCTAGAAAAATGTCAAAATAGGAGTAGCCCAGACAGAAATGGCATAGTTGGAAAGAAGATGCATTATGTCAGAATTGAAGATGGATGAGGAAAAGGAAAAGAAGATAAAAATAAGCTTAGTTCTGAACATTCTAAGTTTGTGGTGACTACGTGATCTTTACCCCTCTCTCTCTCTCTCTCTCTCTCTTTTTGAGGGAAAGACCTGAAGGAGCTTAGTGTTTTCTTTTCCAACTTGAGAAACACTATCTATTGCAGTTTTTATAGATTGTTTTAACTCTGAGATGACCAAAGAAAATCCTGGTCTTTGGTTTGGCCTCTGAGTCTGTTAAGGTTCAGAATCCTAACTTGATTCTTGTTGAGACTCAACCAGCTAGCATTTGTTATTTTTATAACTTGAAGATGAAGTTAAAAATTATAAGGATAATATTGTTAGTTTATTTAGAATAGTATAAATTTGGGTTAGTCAGATCAGGAAGGATTAGTGTAGTCTGTGAAACACAGGAGAAGTGGTTCCTTGTGGAACCAGGGCATTTTATTTGGGTGGAGTTAGAATCCCACAGAGTTAGAAATCTTTTTTATCCATATATATATATATATAGTTATATATATAGTTATATATATAGTTATATTTATAACAAGAATCTCTTTAACATCCTTGCGCCTGGCCCTGAACAGAAGTTTATTTATGAGCTTCACTGTACTTTATCACTGAAGATACTTTTGATTACATGTATCAAAAGTATCTGAACAGTTTTGAACTTTTATTTGCATTGTTTTCACCTATTTATTTTTACAGTCTCACCCTATTATTTTTACACTGGGCAACACTTCCATCTGTAAAGTGGGGATAGTAACACTAACTTACTTCATAATGTTGTAATCCCTGAGGAAACTTGTTTGCAAATCTTTAAATGTTTTGTAAACATGAACTGTTAGTGTTTGTATTGGCAAAGTCATAGGAATGAGGTATTCTAAATTTGAAGAGAAAAGAACTTGAGGGTGAAGATGAGGTGAAGAGAGTTATTAACTGTTAAGAAGGAGACCAGTAAAGGAAATAGGGAATCAAAATTGTTACATAAATACATAATTCTGCTGAGAATAACATGAACACAAAATGCTAATTTAGAAATATTTGTTGCATGGTCACTGATTTTCATTGCTGTCATTTACTCATTTCAGTTGTGTTCAACTCTTTGTGACCTTATTTGGGGTTTTCTTGGCAAAGATGCTAGAGTAGTTTGTTTAATTTCACTCTCCAGCTCATTTTACAGATGAGGAACTGAGGCAACCAGGGTTAAGCAACTTGTTCAGTAAGTGCCTGAAACCATATTTGAACTCAGATCTTCCTGACTCCTATCTACCCCACCATCTAGTTGCCCAGGTTGCTAATTAAATTTAAGTTATCATGTATTGGACACTGAGATTCAAAAACAAAAATATAAACAATTCATACGCTCAGAGAACTTGTGTTCTATTGGATAAAATGGTCGAATATTTTGTTGCTTATTATGTTGGGCAAGTTGTTCCTTTGAAGACCTGTAAATTCTTAGAACTCCCCCATGAACTAATGATTAAAGAACTAGTACATATTAATTGATGATGAAAGCCCCTGGAGGGCAGGCACCTGGTCATACTTTTCTCAGTATTTACCCCCGTTTCTTGGACAGTGTCAATAATCATTAAGTGCTTATGTGTGCCCAGCAGTATGCTAGTCGGGTTACTAAAAAAAGCAAAGCAATCCATCTTCATGGAACATATATGCTCCTGTAGAAAACAAAATGGTAAAGATATAAATGCATTCAAGAGTATATAGAAGATGGATACTTATTGAATGCTAATAAATGTAAGCATTTAGTAAATTCTGAATGAGTGAAAGTATCCAGAATCACATTGTCTCAGAAGGTGGAAGGCACCTCAGAGGACAATGGGTTCAGACCAACCTGTCCGTGAGGAATATTGTGTGAAAGACACCGACACATCTTCAACCTCTGCTTGAAAATCTCTAGTAATGAGGGAATCATGACAAAAATGCTGGACTTTGAATATGTTTCATGACTCTTCTTAATCAGAGACATTTTCCTAATCGTATTTCACATATCAGCCCAATGAAATTATATGTCACATTGGCCTACAAGAAGCTATCACCATAGTAGGGCACCATACTTACAGCTCATTGAGTAATCCTTCAGCATCTAGAAACCATAGACCTTCTCTTCCTCCCCTGGTTGGTGAAAACTGAATATCACAATATCCCACCCTATCACTCTGCTACCATCTTTACCAGAGAGAGAAAAAAGAACAATAAATCACTGCATACATTTCTTTGTAATATTGGTCTTGCATGTCCAGAATTGGAGGGGGGCCAGATCTGACAATCCTTCCTACTTTCCTATTTCTCCCCTTCAACATGCTTCCTAATGAAGTACTAGCACACAACCTTGAGAAGCCATTTCCCTGTCTTTTTGCTGATGATGGATGAGTTAAAGCCACTGAGAGGAGTTGCTGGCAAAGACCTGAGACAATTAGGTGACACAATAGATAGAACACTGGACCTAGAGTAAGGAAGATTTGATTTCAAAACTGGTCTCAGATATTTACTAGTTGAATGTCCCTGGGCAAGTCACTGAATCTCTATCCACCTCAGTTTCTTCAAATATAAAATGAGGAAATAGTACTAACTGTCCTACCAGGTTGTTTTGGGAATCAAATGAGATAACATATGTAAAATATTTAGTAGAGTGTCTGGAACATAGTAAATACTTAATAAATTCTTATTCCCTTTTTCTCACACACCCCCTTTCCTCTGCTCAAATATGAAGATATTAGGAGCTGATTTCCTTCCCTAGCTGACACCAATGATTAACCTACAAAAAGGAAAAGGAATCCTTATAATCTCTCTCACTGTGTGAGACTAGCAAGGCCATCCACTCAGCTCAGTTTGGCAATTATAAATAATCTCCTGCTCCCCTTTGACAAATTAATTTGAGGACTTATTTTAGGTTTGTGCTACACCAGGAACAAATGATTTGTGACTTCAGCTTTGCATCATTTTCCTCTGCCTTTCAGGGGAAAAAATCAGAAATTTGGAAAATGAGAAAATGTAGTACAGTGGAATAAGCACTATATATAAAATTAGAGGACCTATGTTCAAATCTTGCCTCTGATACTCTCTTTGTGACCATGGACAAGTCACATAACTTCTCTGAGCCCCAGTCTCCTTGTTGCAATGAGGTTTGACCTCTAAGTATAACAAGATAATTGCTATGTTCCCTTCTAGCTCCATAATCCTAAATTAACTTGGACATTCGATTTCTTATAATTAACACAATTGTACATAACTGTCTTTAGCTTTTTTCCCTAAAATTTATATATATTTCTTTACAAATTTCTATGGCAACAGTCCATAGGTCAAATGGTAAAGAACTGAGACCTTCTCTTGGGCAAATGCTTCTTCGAGGGAGAAGGTGTCACTTTCAATGCTTTTACCTGCAGAAGGAGATCCAGGCTTTGATTTTTTTTTTTCCATGAGCTTTCAGATGGCAGGTTATTCTTGGCTTTAACTATTACTGAAATATGATAAGGAAAGAACTTTTGTGCCAGGTGGTGCAGAGCAGAGTTTACTGAAAGTTAAAACATCCCAGCATTTTGTGTTCCCTTTAAAGACTGAGAATGCCAAAATAGACTCCTAACCCATAAGCACTGAGAACATTTGAATAGTGATCCTGAAGACCCATTATGCAGAATGAGACATACATTTATGGACATGTCCAAAGTGAGAATTTGTTTTGCTTGGCTCTATGTATTTGTTATAAAGGTTCTTTCCCCCACTTTTTTTCATTATGGTGAGGACTAAAAATGAATTAAAAGTCATCAAAAAATAGTTCCCCGTGGGCAGCTCGGTAGCTCAGTAGAATGAGAGTCAGGCCTAGAGACAGGAGGTCCTAGGTTCAAATCTGGCCTTAGCCACTTCTTAGCTGTGTGACCCTGGGTAAGTCACTTGACCCCCATTGCCTACCTTTACCACTCTTCTGCCTTGGAGCCAATACACAGTATTGACTCCAAGCCATAAGGTAAGGGTTAAAAAAAATACTTACCCCAAATTCGTAGACAAGACAAACCTTCCTGCTTTAGTGCACTTTTTTTATTCTGATAGTTTAAATGTTATACATATTGTGTGGCCTTATAAATTTATATAGGCAATTAGAGGCTTAAAGGATAAAGTGCTAGATTTGGAGTCAGGAAACCTGAATTCAAATTCCACCTCAGCCACATGGTACTGTCTTGTGATCCCAGACAAGTCACTTAACTTCTTCTTAGTTTCCATATCTATAAAATGGAGGTGATAGAAGCACCTACCTTTCAGGCTTATTGTGAGGATCAGTAAGATTATATATACATATATAAATTAACTTCAAAAATCTTAAAGTACTACAAGTGCTAGTTATTATTATGGCACCTATGCCAGCTAGGTGGCACAGTGGATAGAGCACTGGACCTGGAGTCAGAAGGATCTGAGTTCAAATCCAGTCTCAGACACTTACTAGCGGTGTAATCCTGGGCAAATCATTTAACTCTGCCTCAGTTTCCTTATCTCTAAAATGAGTTGGAGAAAGGAAAGAGCAAACCCCAGTATCTTTGCCAGAAAACCCAAAATGTGGTCACGGAGAGTTGGACCTGAATGACCAAACAATAATAAAGGTATTATACTTTTCCCCCTCTTTGTAAAAGAGGTTTTAACTATAGCTTTGTATCTTTCACAATTCACATAGTTTATTTGCTCTGAATTCTTCATCTCAGGTTCCCCTGTCTACTTAGCAAAATGTTTCAAATTCTGACAATGAAACTCATCCCATTGTTGTCAACTGATTTCCCTATTTTTTAGCTAGTACATATTTCTACCTTTTTCCATTTCTTCCCAGTTTTTTCACACATTGAATTCCTTCAACTTCAAATTGCAAATGTTTTGCTTCTGAATGCTGGCTAGAAGAATAGATGTTTCCTCCTGTGCATAAAATGACTAGAAACCTGTTTTTTCAAAGAAAGAACTATATATGGAACACTATCTAAGACTTTAAAAGTTCATTCAAAGAGGTTTTCTGTATATCAGCTGGTAGAATGGGATAATGTCTTATTGTTGCTTTAAAAATCTTAGTGGAACTTTTCTGAATTAAAATAATGTGGAGAAGAACCAAGATTCACTTAGTCTTACATGGCCTGCTCAGGCTACCTATAGGATACAGTGCATAGGACTGTTGTATGTAACCAGAATGCCACTCCCAGAAATGTGATGGAAGGAAAAGCCTAGGTTACCTGACCTCGGTAGGATAGAAGGAGGGCAACAACTTGAACCAATGTAATTAAAGACTCCTATTTTCTGTAGTAGGATAGCTTTTGGTGAGTGTGGCCTACTGCCCCTAGTAACAAAATAAGGCATTATGCTTTGAAAGTGGGACAACTGAACATTGGGCTTCAGTACTTTGAAGATGGCGGCAAAGCTATTCTTGAAATGATGGCATAAGCCAAACTTTAAGTCTGAGACTTCTCATTTTGTTTTAACTCTTTGAGTAATGACAGACAGTCTGTTCCTCTCAGGTGGTACTCAGTTGCTACCTTTTCATCTTGGGAAGGCCATAACCTTTCAAATAAGAGTCTGATCTGAAGAGCATGATTTTGACGCCTGTCAATAGTTTTGCTTATATATCTAAAATTTAATAACATATTACTTGAGAATGTTACTTTTCATATTTGGGTTTCATTAAATATACTTTGGTGGGGAGGGCACAGCTAGGTGGTTCAACAGGTAGAAAGATGGGAGATCCTGGGTTCAAATTTAAATTGGACATTTTCTAACTGTGTGACCCTGGGCAAGTCACTTAGCCCCAGTTGCCTAGCCCTTATTGCTCTTCTGCCTTTGAACTAATATATAGTATAGATTCTCTCTCTTTTTTTTTTAAACCCTTGTACTTCGGTGTATTGTCTCACAGGTGGAAGAGTGGTAAGGGTGGGCAATGGGAGTCAAGTGACTTGCCCAGGGTCACACAGCTGGGAAGTGGCTGAGGCCGGGTTTGAACCTAGGACCTCCTGTCTCTAGGCCTGACTCTCACTCCACTGAGCTACCCAGCTGCCCCAATATAGTATAGATTCTAAGAAAGAAGGTAAACTTTTTTTTTAAGAAACAATATATTTTGGGATTCCAACTATCAAGCTTCATTCCATATAATTTTAGGAAGTTTCTTAATGTTCAGAATAGTTTAATTTATGCTGTCAGATATGCCATCTAAAATGGTCCACTTTTCACAAAAGAAAACTACTAGTATCTGTTCAAAAGTTGTGACTTTTGCTTAGATACAAATCTGGCCTCCAGATATTTATTAGCTATGTGACTCTGGGAAAATCATTTACCCTCTATCTACCTCAGCTTCCTCAGCAGTATAGTGGGCATAATAATACAGTTACCTGAAAGGGTTTTTGTGAAGGTCAAATGTGATAAATATTATTTGTAGAAAGAACTTAGCATAGTACCTGGTTTTATAAATGTAATAAATACGTTATAAGTGATTATTCTTGGGGCAGCTAGGAAACTTAGTGGATAGAGAAGCAGACCTAGGGTTTGGGAGGATCTGTGTTCAAAGCTAAATTCAGATTCTTCCTAGCCAAATGACCCCATGCATGTCACTTTACCCCACTTGCCTAGCCCTTACTATTCTTCTGCCTTGGAACCAGTATTTTTATCAATTCTAAGACAGAATATAAGGGCCCCAAGAAAAATAAATACATAAATAGATGCTCATTCCCTTTCCCCATATCTCTCCCCTATTCAATATCAGTCAAATTTTCTTACATTTTGAGTTATGGCTAAAAAAATAATGCTTATTTTTCCTTGGTAGAAATCTCCAATGTGGTTTCATGCTATTATTGCTTATATTGATAAGCCATTCACTCTTTGTTGGCAACTTTTTGTTTCAGTTTCAACAGATGGAGCCACAGAGTCATCTGCCTTAGTTGATGATAATGGCAGTGAGGAAGATTACAGTTATGAAGAGCTTTGTCAAGCCAGCCCCAGATACTTACAGCCCGGGGGAGAGCAGCTAGCCATCAATGAGGTACTGTGGGAGAATCTTGTTCCTTAAGTGGCAAGTACTTCTATATAAGATTTATCTTTAGATGTTCAGCATCTCAGTCTCCCTTGTGCTGATTTTTATAATCATATAACAACATTAAGACTTCTTAGACACCTTCTACTGCACTGACACTTTATTTACTTGTCATGGTCGAACATGGGCTATGTGCTATACCTAGGTGAATTTTCTGGATACCTACAGCTTAGCTTTTGAAATACCAAGAAATTTTTTGTTTCTTTAAACAAATTCTCATGAAATCGTTTCCAAGAAATATCATGTATATATCTTTAAAATGGAACAAAGTAGGGGGGAAATCCCATAATGCACTGAACATAATTTAATCTTTCCTTGATGAATCAGGCTGTCACAATTAATAGCAATTGTTATGTTATGCATGTATCCTAGTAGTAGTCATGGCAGTGATAATGATAATGATGATGATAGTTAGTATTGGCATAGCACTTTAAAGTTAGTAAAGCATTTTGCAAATATCTCATTTTATTCTCACAAACCCTGAGATGTAGATACTATTATTATTATCTCCATTTTACAGAAAAGAGATAATAGCTAAAATTATATAATGGTTTAAATAGTTGGCAAAGGATTTTACACATTTTATGTGCTCCTCAAAACTTTGAGGTTGTTCTTATACCCATTTTATAGATAATTACTGAGTTTTATAACATTTTTTTACTTCTCTACAATCAGGCTTTCAGTTATCCATTTCTTTTTTAACACTGCCAATGCCTTCCTCTTACCCTATTTTAATTTATTAGGGGTTGAAAACCAGGTAATCAAACTGGTTAAAATAATATCTTGAACACTTTGGTAAATTTTTACATATGAAATTGAACTTTGTTGCATCTTTTTGAGCACTCAGGGACCATTTTTGCTCACTTCCATATTTTTCATTGTGTTTAAGATAATCAATGTCCCTAAATCAATGAGATTTTTCTATTTTTCATTTTGGAGAGTCCTTCAAGAGAGTATGAGAAATTCTGCCTGGTGTCATTTCTGCAATCTTTTGTAGCATAATAGACAAAGAAGCAATGTTGTATAATCTATAGAGCACTTGATTTGGAGTCACATGCACATCGGTTTAAGTTCTGCTTCTGACACTCATTGACTATGAACCCATGGAAACACTTAACCTCTTGCTCTCTAATACTTTAAGATGTGGATTAGTTGCATTGGTAGAAAGAAGTGTCCTTACCAGGAGTTTGCTAAACCGATAAAATCACAGGTCTGGGCCAAAACAAAAACAGAGTCTCAAATCATATGGTAGGCTCAACAACCAATTATGGCATCCACCACAGTGGTAGGTGGCTTGGATGATACCATCGAACGACAGGACATGATTCTTGTACTTGAGGGAGTTACAAGTGTTTTTTATACATTGGTGTGGTTGTGTTTCCCATTCAGCTGATCAGCGATGGCAATGTGGTCTGTGCAGAAGCTCTGTGGGATCATGTGACCATGGACGATCAGGAGCTGGGGTTCAAAGCTGGAGATGTCATCCAAGTACTGGAGGCCTCAAATAAGGACTGGTGGTGGGGCAGAAATGAGGATAAGGAAGCCTGGTTTCCTGCTAGCTTTGTCAGGGTAAGTGTATAACATTTTCTATCATTGCATAACAGAATCAGAATAATAGATCTCCAGAGTTGGGAGGAACGTTAAAAGCTGTCTAACTCACCTTGTCCTCGAATAAGAATTTTCCTACAATATATGCAACAAGTGCTTTAAGATCTATAATGAGAAATAGCCAACCTATTATCTTATAAGGCAACCCTTTAGATAACTCTAATTGTTAGTATAAGGAAGACTTCAAGGCTAGAGAGGCCCACCAGTGTCAAGGGCTGTTGTTGTAGGACTTCAAGTCAGAATAGATATCTCTAGCATCTTCCCGCCCCTCCACACACACCCCATTTCTCCAAAGGAGACTTTAATTCCTGCCAAGAGTTTTAGAAGGAAGTTTAGGCCAGAGATCACTCTGTTCTCTTCAAAGAGGAGGCATACCATTCTAGAATTGTATCTATCTTATCTCTTAAATATTAGTAGTCTAGGGGAGATGATTAGGTTCAGGCTAGTTTCCAATAATTTTCTCTTCATTTTGGGCAAAAAGGACCCCAAGCTCTATTTCCAAGCCTTGACCCCTTTCCCACCAAATACCAGTTCCACAATGAAAAAAGAGTGAATAGGGAAGAAATGAATTAATCCAAATCTGAGAAAGAAATCAGAGAAAATATAAATATGTAAAATATCCCTCCCACTGGGAGTGAGGTAACTCAGCTTCACCAAAGGAAAAAGTTCTAGTTCTCACTCAAAGGCAAATTTCCTGCAATGTTTATACTATGGCAAGCCAGAAAAGAGACATGATGGACACTACCTGCTCCTCTCATGTCTTCCCCTTGTAATAAGTGAATTTTAGGATGTATTAAGGGAATCTTCAGGATGTAATATGAAGCTGAAGCTAGGTGTAATAACTGGTAGGAACAGGGAATAATACAAAGCAAGGGACCCAAGGCTGGAGGTAATCAAGGGAATAGACTAGGTAGTAGGGACCTGCCTTAACTCAGCTCTCAAGGTGGTTTGTAATCAATGGGGTTAGGAATACAAAGACTCAATAGATAATTTGTTGCAAGGGTATGACTAAACTATAGCAGATTTGAACTAACTCTCAGATCCACTCTCCTTTTCACTCTTCTCAGACATTCAGGTAGGGAAATGAAGGTAGGAATAAGGTAGGGTAGGGAGATTCAAAGGATTTAGCTGAATTAACAACTCTCAAAAGAAATTGCAAATATAGGCCAGGTTTCAATCTCAAGAAGGAGCTCAGACAGACCCTGGTTCCCTTCACGAGTTCCCAGGACCAACTGAAACTTTTTCCCAAGATTCTAAACTCCTTAACTGACAGAAGAACTCTGCAAAGCCTCCAAAACTGATATGGCCCTCTCTCTGTACCACACCCTTCAGCAACATAAAGTGGGGATGGCCTCCCCCTTCTTTCCTTTTGAAGTTGGAAGTCTTCTTGGAAGTTGGAAGCATTTGAATCAGCTTGAAGCTCTGAGTCCTAAATAAGGCTTCAGTTCTTTCATTTCTCTGCAACCCTGCCCTACTTCTCACACATAGCAGGGAATTCATCTCCACCAATAAATAAAGTTGCATACCACTGGACTTTGTGACAGATGTTACATTTGAAAAGATCCTTAAATCAAGTATAACTCTTACCCTTTTGCATTGTTCCTATTTGTACTCTCTGAGGCTGAACAAAACAAACCTAATTCCTCTTCCCTGGCCTAATTGTTTGATAATTTTCTCCCATCCCCCCATCACACCCCAATTTAATTTTTAGCAGTGGTGGAATTCTCTTCCACTTGTTCTTATCCATTTGTGGTCCACAGATCTGGGGCATGAAAAGTAGATTATTTTATAATGTAGCATCTGTTACCTAGTGTTAATATTTAGTTGTTTTGGCCATGTCCAACTTATAATGGCACCATTTGGGGTTTTCTTAGCAAAGATACTGGAGTGGTTGGCCATTTCCTTCCCTGGCCTTATTGTACAGGTGAGGAAATGGAAGCAAACAGGGTTAAGTGATTTGCCCAAGATCATACAGTTAGCATCTTGTAGATTTTAAAATTAATACTCAATGCCTCCAAAGTATGTTATTTATAAGGATTTATTAATATTAAATTAGACACCTAGAGAACGCAGGGAACCTTTCCCACTCACCTCATGTGGAAGAGAGAGACTAGGGCCACAAGGACTGGTCACCATTCAACTCATGTGAAAGAAATACTAGATTTGCACTCAAGAAGATAAGTCTTCCTGACTTCAGATCCAGCACTCTATCTGCTGCACCACCCTGCTTCTCTCTTGTACCAAGAGGGTCATTAATTAGAATTTAAAGGAATTGAGAAGTAACATGGTATAATGAATAGAAAGCTGGCCTCAGACACTAAAAGATCAGGTTTTAAGTCCCAACCCTGACCCATCCTGGCTTTCTGATTCTGGGAAAGTCATTTAACCTCTGATAGCTCTAAGTAAGTCTCTTAAGACTAAAAGTTGCAGAGAAGGTGCCACCCAGCTTTGATAAAGGGAACCTCCTTTATGAAATTATAGGTCCAGAAGGTAAGTCTTAAAAAAAATTCTATTTGGGGCAGTTAGATTGCATAGTAGATTGGCCTGGAGTTGGGAGGACCTGGGTTAAAAATCTGGCCTCACAAAAAACTGGAAAACGAGGGTATGCCCTTCAATTGGGGAATGGCTGAGCAAATTGTGGTATATGCAGGTGATGAAATACTATTGTGCTGAAAGAAATAATAAACTGGAGGAATTCCATGTGAACTGGAAAGACCTCTAGGAATTGATGCAGAGTGAAAGGAGCAGAGCCAGAAGAACATTGTACACAGAGAATGATACACTGTGGTAAAATCAAATGTAATGGACTAGCAGCAATGCAATGACCCAGGACAGTTCTGTGGGATCTATGGAAAAGAACATTCCACATTCAGAGGAAGAACTACAGGAGTGGAAACACAGAAGGAAAACAGCTGCTTGAACACATAGGTTGATGCGGACATGATTGAGGATGTAGACTCAAAATGACCACACCAATGCAACTATCAATAATATGGAAATAGGTCTTGATTAATGACACATGTTAAAACCAGTGGAAATGCGAGTCGGCTTTGGGGGTGGTGGTTAAGGGGAAAGTAAAAACATGAATCATGTAACCATGGAAAAATTTTCTAAAAAATAAAATATTAAAAAAAAAAATCTGGCTTCAAACACTGCCTAGCTGTGTGACCCTGGGCAAGTCCTTCATCCCCAATTGCCTAGTTCTTCCTGCCCTTCTGACTCTAAATGGGGTCACAGAGAGTCAGATGTGACTGAAACAACTGAACAGCAATATAGCATAATTAAGGACTTAGAGGCCTGGAGAAAACTTAGTTAATTATAATGTTTTTTTAATAATATCCATGAATTATTTTCACTGTGACAGAGAAAGAAGATAAATGACTCTGTTTTGTTACAACCTTTTTCTCTAACCCAGTTGTCATTTCTGTTTTGTTGATAGTTACGAGTTAATCAGGAAGAACTCTCAGAGAATTCCAGCAGTATTCAGGGTGAAGAGCAAGATTCAGACACTGGGAAGCACCGCCAGAAACATTCAGAAAACAAAGACCAAATGAGGACCAATGTTATACAGGAGATCATGAACACAGAACGTGTCTATATCAAGCATCTCAAAGACATCTGTGAGGTAGACTAGCAGGCCCCATTGAATCTTTCAGACTTAATTTCACATCAGGTGATTGGTCCAAGTGTTGCCAAAAGATTTCTTGCTTTGAGGGGTTGTCTCTTTTATAGTGGTTATTGGAGTCATCCCTTTTTTTAAAATACATTTTGCATCGATCTGTCTTAGAACTGAACTCCTAAAATTACTCATAGGGTCATAGGATCATAGAACTTCAAAACTAAAAGGAACCTTAGACATCCTTCAGTCCAACCTCTCATTTTACATTTGATGAAATTAAAGTTCATAGAGATGAAGCAGCTTATTTGTCTAAGGTCATACAGTGATACATGGCAGAGTGATGTCTGAAACCCAACTATATCCACTTGAGTGAATGGATTTCACAGTGGTCTCTCAGCTTTTTTTAAAAACTAGTAAATACTTTCTTAAAAATTAAGTACTTTGATTTTAAGTATCAAATGTTCGATACTCTCATTTTGATACTTTGATGCCACCCATTGATAAATATTCATTTCACTCAGTGATGAGATTCTAATCATTAGGCCACCTCCAAGTAATTTGGTATGTACAAGAAAATCATTTTATCTAGGAAATAACAATGATTTTTTTCATAGTTCTATATAATAAATTTTTCTCTAAAGTCCTGACTTTTATCCTGATTTCATATAATATACCTAGTCATCAATTTTTTTCTACCAGTGGACAGATTTTTCATTTTTTTGTTAGGCTTTGGAAACTTGGTGCATTTAAAATTGAGTCTATACAATCAAAATAACTGGACCATATAATGGGCTCAAATCTGATCGTTTCAGCTTCAGATTAATTTACTTATTCATGTGGATCGCCACATTGTTAGTCCTGCAAAAGCAATTCACCCATGAAGACAGCTAAAATGATCAACTTGGCCCATTTTGAGTCTGACTTACCTGCAGCATAGAATGATACTTAGCTAGTATTTGACCTGCTGATGAGAACGGGTTTTCTAATAAATGATTAACATATGGTCAACGAATTTACTTTAATATATGAGTATGAGAACAGAAAATTTGGATTACAGAGAAAAACAATGTATCATATAGTAGTACTGTTAGCATTGATGTTGATATTATTTTTATTTGAAGACTTACAGACTAGAAACTGAAATTATTTTATATGTGAAAAAAAACAAGGTATCATATAATAATACAGTTAGTGCATTTTTTTTAGAAATAAATATTGAATCCATGAGAGACAGTGTTGCACATAGTGGATTAAGAATGGTGCTGATTAAGGGCCTGGAAAACTTGGGATTTAGTGCCAACAAACCGAGGCCATGTGACACTTGGGCTCTTAGTGCTACAGGCTTACTTTAACATCTTTATTTGTGCTATACAGCCATCCCTTGCTATATCACAGTCCACTTATTGTAGCTTCACTGTATCACAGATTTAAAATATATATATAAATTCTGTATCACAGAGTTTTCACTATATCATGGGATTTTGCAGATGAATGTCATACTGAACACAATGGAAATGCAGCACACCATTACTGCTTGTGCAATTTTGCCAAGATGAGATTCTACAGGGCACACTGTTTCCTGAAGGGATGAAAGGCAACCAGCCACAGAGCTCTTGTCTATATCCTGGGCACTGATTAGCTCAGTGTTTATAAGAGTGTGGAAAAAGTTAATAAGAATGTGGAAAAGGTTTATAGGAGAGTGGGAAGGGTTTATAAAGCCATAAAATATATATAAGTAATAAAATAAATATAATGCTGCTACTTCACAGATTTTCACCTATCGTGGGGGTCTTTGGAACATAACTCCCACAATAGGTGAGGGATCACTATATAACAAATGATGTTGGTAAGTTATAAATTTAGTGATGGAATGATTGCAAAATATGTACTGGGTATAGTTAGTTTTTCCTTTTTTTTTGGCTGTCTTGATTAGTAGTGTTGCATTGAACTAGCTCCTCAGCAAGGGGTGATATCCTATTTTGTGGTGAATTTTCCAGTCGTAAAATATAATTAGAGATAGAAGAATGGTGATCTTATTGGTTCAGAGAAAAGATGACAATAGAAAGTGTGAGCTCTCCCTTGGAAATCAAGCAAGTAGTTTGAATTAGAACTTTTATGCTCTTCCTTCAATTGCTTTGCTTTTTTTTTTCTTTTGCATTTCTGTAGTGACTTGTGAAAATTTCTAAGAGCTTTCCAATGAGGACATGGTATCACACTAGAAGCCTGGAAAAAAAGACACTTGTTTTCCCCTGAGGCCTGAAGAGTTGGAATATTCAAATGGATTACTTAAATGAAAGTGCTTTTTAAAACTAATCAAAAATACATTGTTTCCCCTCAGGGCTATATTCGTCAGTGTCGAAAACATACAGGAATGTTCACTGTTGCCCAACTGGGTACTATTTTTGGAAACATTGAAGAGATTTACAAATTCCAAAGGAAGTTCCTGAAAGATCTTGAGAAGCAATATAATAAAGAGGAACCTCATTTGAGTGAAATAGGATCTTGCTTTCTTCAACATGTATGTCGTTGCTTATCTAATTAAAATAAGATTTGTAGTTTTCTAAAAGTTTTATTCTACTGAGAAGAGAGGGCAGATGTTTGTTTATTTAAACAGTTGGTAATATTTTCATGGAATGTAGCTATGCTTTTAAAAAAACACAATTAATTTATACAGGGTACAATTGTAGAAGGTACATTTAAAAATAGTTAAATATTCTGAGTAAATTAAAAAGAAAGAAATAATATTTTTACCTTGATGGATTCAAAGATCATGGTATCACATTTAGAATAAGTTCTGACAAATATAATTATAGAGATGGGTATTTCTGGATGGGCATCTAGGTGGCACCACAGTGGATAGAATGCTGGGTCTGAAGTCAAGAAAACCTGAGTTCAAATCTAGTCTCAAACACCTATGAGCTATGTGACCGTGGGCAAGTCAGTTAACTCTATCTCAGTTTTCCCATCTGTAAAATGAGCTAGAGAAGGCAATGGCAAAGATACTCAAGTGATTTAAGAAGAAAACCCAAAAAAGAGGTTAAAAAAAAAGAGTCAGACAATTGAAAATTACTGAACAAAATATGTCTAGGTGTTTTATTGAGGAAATATGTGGTAGGTCGATGTTTAATCATAAATTCCTCTATTTTAGCACTGGAGTCTCTCCCTTTTGTCTCATTTCAGAAAGCTTCTAAAATCTTAGAGGTCTAACCTGCCTCTGATACATTAGTGCTGCATTGGTGAAGATGTGGTACATGTGCAGAGTCAGCACTCGGGGAAGTTCCCCTTTAGATCCCCCTCTTCCCAGCCCCACCCCGGACATTTTTTGTATGTCCCACCCCTCTGTCCAGCCAATCAAAGCAAGCACTTTCTTCCTCAGCTCTTTCTGGTAATTCAGGGCTCACAGATGGCTTGAATTTTCCCTCTGGGCACTAGAACTCTTTAAGGTTCACCACAGCTGCACCAGTGTTTGATTCTTTCTTAAGCATAAATAATATCCTGTGCCTGCATAAACTACAAAAATCTTTCTAATTTCCTAAGATTTTTTAAAATGTACTTAAATAATTTATTATCTGCTTATTTCTTTCTTGGGGAATGGGAGGGAGTATATAATAATCCCTAAGCTAAAGAAAAATGTATTATTCATTCCCCTATCAACCACTCCATGTTGTATCATAGATTTGAAAATGCATGATACCTTGAAAGTTGTCTAGTTGCCCAGGTTTTGTTGTTGCTTAGTTTAGTTTTTTTTCCCCTTTTGCAAAGCTTCTTTAAACACACTCTTTTTTCCTTCCTTCCTTCCTTCCTTCTACCTTTCTTGTTTTGCCCAGCCACACAGCTAGTAAATGTCTAAGCGTCAGATTTACACTCAGGAAGATGAGTCTTTCTGACTTCAGGTCCAGTGTTCTATCTGTTGTGCCACCCAGCTGCCCCAACAAACATATAATAACTCTAGTTTAAAGGACTAACTATGCCCACCAAAGTCATTAGTTCAGTCACCCTACTCCTCAGCCATTCTGCCAACGAGACACCCAATTTTATAATTCAAATTCTGCTTTTTCTTTACAGCAAGAAGGCTTTGCCATCTATTCTGAATACTGTAACAACCATCCTGGGGCCTGCCTGGAGCTCTCTAACCTGATGAAGCAGGGCAAATACAGGCATTTCTTTGAAGCTTGCCGCCTGCTTCAGCAGATGATTGACATAGCCATTGATGGGTTTCTCCTTACTCCTGTTCAGAAGATTTGCAAATACCCTCTGCAGCTAGCTGAGCTACTAAAGTACACCACTCAAGAACACAGGTGAGCTAACTTGGAAACTGAAGAACTACTTCAAGAATCATCCTTAATTAGTCACTTATTAATGGCAGCTAGTGGAGCTAGAATGAGTCTAGAAGGGCCTGAGATCTTGAAGGAAAATCCTAGGTTCAAACTCTGCTTCAGATATTTACAAAATTGCATGATCCTAGGCAAGTTACTTGGATTGTAATAGCACTTTTTTTCCATGGTTGTTATAAGGATCCAGTGAGATAATGTTTGTAAGGAACTTTGCAGACCCTGAAAGCACTCTATAAATATTGTTATTCAACAATTCAGTTATGTCCAACTTTTTGTGACTCTGGATTTTTCTTGGTAAAGATACTGATGTGGTTTGCCATTTCCTTCTCTAGCTTATTTGGCAGATGAGGAAACTGAGGCAAACTGGCTTAAGTAACTTGCCCAGGGTCCCACAGAAAGTCAGTGTCTAAGGTAAAATTTAAACTCAGGAAAATGAGTCTTCTGACTCCTGGCCCTGCAATTCATTAATTCATTCACTGAACTAACTAACTCTCTCTTTCTCTTTCTCTGTCTCTGTCTCTCTCTGTCTCTCTGTCTCTGTCTCTGTCTCTGTCTCTGTCTCTCTCTCTCTCTCTCTCTCTCTCTCTCTCTCTCTCTCTCTCTCTGTCTGTCTATTTTGAGGGGGACTTATGTCTAATCTGTAGTTAATGAAAATGTCACTACAATCCTGTTTCTACTTGAGGAACACTTATTTATAGGAATCACATGGAACAAGAAGAACTGACATCCAAGAAGCATTTAGGAATTCCTTGTAGTTACAGCTGTTAAACACTGAGAAAGGAGAAGCCACAATCCCCATTCCTATTGAACACAAAAGGATAGAATAGACTAGACCAGTGATGGGCAAACTTTTTAAAGAGGGAGACAAAGGAAAGGAAATGCTTATCTGTCAGTCTGTTTCTAAGGCAGTTCCTTCAAAGTTTCATTCTATTGTATCCTACTCATTGTATTCATCAGATTAGGAATAATGTCACTTGGCTGCAAAGAACATTTCAGGAGGCTGCATCTGGCCGGTGGGCTGTAGTTTGCCCATCACTGGCCTAGACCAACATTCTGACTTCAATCTCCTTTATCTTCTAGTCCCTCTGCCTTATCTACTGTCCTTTGACTATAGCAACAGTAGACTGATTCTTCAGGAGGTTTTAAGTTGTCTTTTGTTATTAATAAACAATTCTCACAGCAATATTAAGGAATGAAAAAATAAATCTCGTTTTGCAAGGATTTGCAAGAAGCCATGTCTTTGGGCAGGGTTTTCAGTTAGACAGTTGGAATCTTGGGAGATTCCTGATGCCATGCAAGGGCATAAGACCAATCATCAGTTGGGCTGTGCCCTATATAAGGGAGAGAGAAACTGAACCCACTGACTCATTCTGGAGCTGTGGGATCCAGGGTGGTGGGGCCAAACCTTTCTCTCCTCAATTTATTAATTAAGTCAAGAATCAACCAGCATACTTGAAAGATTCAAGATTATTACTGAAATTTAGGGTCAATTATCAGCATCCATCAAATTACTACAGAAGATTTATCCATCTAAATATCTTCAATCAAGCAGCAATAAAATTCGCCTATAGGTAGGCAGTGTCCACCAAAGCAGGCCAAATAAGGCCCGTGGGCCTGGCTGGCTAGCTCAGCTTTCAACATTCTGAAGCTATTAAGATTATATACTTTGAGTTAAGATTAGACTTCATTTAAGGATCCCTAAAACCCTCTTCCCTTCTCTCAGTTTTCCTTGTTGTTTGATTACCTCAAGTAAAATCATTGTTTATAAAACTCAAATCAGTTACTGACCTTTGTTGGTTGGCCTGGCAACAAGTCAGCTTCAAAAGAATTTTCAGGAGTTTGAAGGGATAGAGTGGGATCTAGCTTTATTCTCTGAGGCTGAGATTAATTACCATCACCAATATTAGTAGTCAAATGTGCTATTGATCATCATTAATAATCTAATAACACTGATATAGTTATTATCAGTTAACCATTGATTGATATCAGGAGGCTATTCTTCCTGAGGAACCATACCATGATTAGTTGAGGGAATTGCAAAGGAAGTTTAGTTATACCATCTGACTTCCTGTTGGTACTAAAAGAAGGCTTAAAGTTCCTCTAACATTTGGGACTTTTTGCTTTACTCCTCCAAGCAAGTACATCGAATCTACTGATATCCTCAACAGTCTTAACACAAGTGAAACAATAGCATTAAAACCAATTACAGTTTTTTAGGGATATTAATGCCTACATTTTATCAAAGCAAAAACAAAAATAATATATTTGCTCTATATCTAATCCTAATAATGTCTTTATAGGGTTTCTTGGCATTTCCTTTTTGAAAAAAAATTTTATTGGTATATTTTAATTTCTTTACATACATAAATATATGAATGTTTATATTAAAACATTTGTTGATTATTCCCACTTTATGAGAGGTCTCTTGAAACAGAGTAAAACTGTTACAATTACTAATACAGTGACCTCATCTGAAAGTATGTGCAACATTTCACATCTGAGTACTCCCCCACTGCTTTATTTTTAAACAATGAAGAGAAATCTATTTTCTTTCCCTCCCACTCCTACCTCATTGGAAAAAAAGAAAAGAAAAATAAATTTCCTATAACAAATTTGCATAGTCAATATCTTTATACTTACAAAGATCAGTTGCCATTTTTTTTATGTAATCATAGACTATGGTTCTGGTTATGCTGATCATATATTGTATATGTCTTCTCATTTTTCCTTATATTTTTAATTTTATGTTGCCATAGTACTCTATTACAATAACATAATGTTTTTTCACAATATAAATTATTTGACCATTCCCTAATTGTTTCCTAGTTTTTCCCTATTAAAAGTTATGAATAGGGGGCAGCTGGGTAGCTCAGTGGAGTGAGAGTCAGGCCTAGAGACAGGAGGTCCTAGGTTCAAACCCGGCCTCAGCCACTTCCCAGCTGTGTGACCCTGAGCAAAGTCACTTGACCCCCATTGCCCACCCTTACCACTCTTCCACCTATGAGGCAATACACCAAAAGTACAAGGGTTTAAAAAAAAATTTTTGAAAAAAAGTTATGAATATTCTTATATAGATAGGTCATTTTTTTCTTTAAAAATTTATATTGATATAAATGATGATCTATATTATAATAATGTTTCTATATATTGTCACTCTACCCACGCTATAATCCTCCCTTGCATTAATAATACATATATATATATTTTTTTAAATTATCAGGCAAAATTGACCAATTCAGCAACCAGATCTGCCACAATCTTCACCCATAGTATTGTCACCTCTCCCTTTCCTATTTCCTACCTCTCTTTCCATGAGAGGAGAGAATTTCATTTTCTCTCCTTTGGGAAGAGAATTATATTCATATTACAATTTAGTCATTGCATTGAATAGGAGTTCAGCTGTTTTGTTTTTATCCATATGATTTAGTCATTGTATAGATTATTCTCCTGATTCACTTTCTTTACAGCAGTTCACATAAGTCTTTGCAATTTTAGCTGTAAATATTCATTGTTTCTTATGGAACAACAATATTTGATTACATTTATATATCAAAATTTGCTTAGCCATTCTAGTATCAATGGTAACCCACTTTGTTTCGAGTTGTTGTTAACCACATAAAAATGCTGGTATGAATACTTCTCAATATATATATACAAAACTTTTTTTTTGACAGTAGCTTTCTTGGGTACAGGCCTAGTAGTGGGATTATTAGGTCAAAGAGCATAAACATTTTCTCTCAAAATTCTCTCAAAATTTTCTCTCAAAATTCCAATTTTTTTCTGAATGTTAAGTCAGTCCATAATTCTACCAAGAAGGTATCTTTTTTTTTTTCTCATTCTAATGATATCTTTAGGATTCAGTCCCAGCAAAGGAATTATTGGGTCAAAGGGTATGAGTAGTTCTTATGACTCATTGTTTATTGCCAGATTATTCTGCAAAAGATTTGTATGAGCCTATAGTCCCAACAACTATCTAATAGAGTCAATTTTCCCATGACCCCACCAATACTGCATTTTTATCATGCTTTACTTTTTTGTTTATAGTTTTAATTTATAGTTTTGGTTTTTTATTTTTTAATTTATAGTTTTTTTAGTTTAAAAAATTTTATAAACATATATATACATTTATAAAAATTTAGTTTATAAATTTTTAGTTTATAGTTTTAATTGCAAAAAACTTACTTATTGTAAATGTTGAGAAATTATGAAGGTATAAATTATTTGTAGATAAGCAATTAAAGGTATATGGAGGGGCTTCTAAGTAGCTCAGTGGATTGAGAGCCAGGCCTAGAAACAGGAGGTCCTGGATCCATATCTGGCTTCAAATACTTCTAGTTGTGTGACCATGGCAGGGCAAGTCACTTAACCCCTACTGCCTAGCCTTTACCATTCTTCTGCCTTGGAACCAATACACAGTATTAATTTTAAGATGGAAGGTAAAGGTTAAAAAAAGCTATATGGAATAGATAAAAAGTCAACTTAGAGAGCATGTCTTTTTTATGTTTAAATATCTGTCAAGTTATGTGATTCTCTCCTATTTCTAGTATGAGATGATTATGGCTCTCTGAAAAGTCTCTTTTCAATCTGCATTGATCCACAGTCTAGCCTTCTTAGTCATCTGAGACTTTTATGATCTTTCTGGCCCTCAACTTTCATTCTCATTCTAGGCTAAATTACTAACTGAGCTTTCTTGGGGATTCAAGATGTCTTTATCTTCTGACAATCAGTTTCTCCTGAACTAAAAACAAAACAAAACAAAAAGACACTTTTAAAAGCTTTTTTTGTTTGTTTTTTATTTGTTTGTTTGTTTTTCTGTTTCTGCATCCCTTTTAAGTCCCGGGAGTTTTGCATTCTTTTTTGAACCCTTACAGAGGAGTTAAAGATGTCATATTAACTAGCAACAATAAACCCTTTTCATGTCTGCACAGGAACCATAGACATGATCATAAAAAAAATGCCACACCTCTAGGAATCTGAAATGGAAGACAATTCACCACTGTAGGACATAAGTTTTACTTTGCCTCCAAGTACTAATAATTGGTTCATTTATTGAACCATACACAAGCTCTCCCCTGGTTCTCTTAAGAATCCACAGCACAAATTCGTGAAATCATAGTATCTTGGAGTTAAAGGAAACCTCAGTGACCATGAAGTTCAACTCATATAGCTAAACACAATTTTTGTAGGGAAGAGGGGAGTGGTCAAATACCTGTCTTTGGCCTTCTTTTTCCTCATGCTTTAGCCAAAAAATATAACAAGGCATTGACAGGGTAGCCTTTGTGGCTACAGTAAGAAAAGTGGGAGGGAAGGGGTCCTATGTATAGGATGCTAACCTTTCAAAAGCATAATAGCTCTGGCTCAGAGGGACTATCTCCAGCAAAGTAATCAGATTAACAACTCTCAGTGCATAAAGGGATTGACTCTTTTATTTTCTCTCTAACCATACTCCCCTTCTTAAAATTAGATAGGGCTGAAGAAGGACAGTAATTGAATATAGCACAATGGACTCAAGAATTGATGTAAAAATGGCTTAAAGAACTTAGAATGAGGGAAGTAGTTTGCTTATATATTTGCAAGTGAAAGAAGTCAACCATTACTCTTTAAAAAATTTAAATTTAATTGACTTTCAGGTATCAAAAACCAGGGGTTTTTTTTCCCTCTAATCTCTTCCACCAATGGGGAAAAAAGGGAAAAGAAAAAACTAATCATCACACAAAGATTCAGAATGAAACAAAACAAATTCCATTGTTGGCTGTATCTAAAAATATGTCTTGATGACTCATCACTGGTTTCAAGAATAGAGACTGGTCATTGAATTCATCAGTGTTCTTTCATGGCTTTCTTTTTACTTTTACTTTCTTGCTTCTCCCATCTTGGTCTCTGAGTTTGTTCTGTTACTTTTTGATTTCACCCTGAAAAACAGCTATCTTGACTGCTTTGTGTGGGAAAGGGCTTGGGATTTCCCTGATGCTGTGTGTTTATTGTGTTTGTCAATAGATAATAGAATGGGCTATCAAGCTCCCCCTTCTGCCCTTCCCTCCAACCTCCTCAGGGTTTCTAGTCCCAAGGAGGAAGCTAGGGGCTATGTCTGCACAATCTGAAAATGTTGGAGAACATTTAAAAATGTGTACCATTAAAATGTATTGCTTAACCTGTGTGTGGAATAGAATTCCATTGCCCATTGGTTCAGGACCTGTGCTCCTTCATGGAGTGGTACAAATGGAAAATATTAACTCATACATATGTAGTGTTTTCAAGTACACAAAATTCACTTTCCTCACAGGTCTGTAACATGGGTAGTACAAGTATTGCTACCCCATATTATAGATAAGAAAACTGAGGCTTAGGGAAATGGTTCAGATATCAGATGTCAGAACTAGGACTGAAATTCATATCTTATGATTCCCAGATTATTATCCTTTCCAATCTACCATACACCCCGGAGAAGCTGGAAACTGGTTGGGGAGAAGACAGTTAAGTTTCATTTGGCTTGACCAGAATGCACAGGAGACACTGTAAATTAAGGCTTGTATCTAGAAATCAAATGAATATTTGCATTTCTGTGTCAACTGCAGAAAGCAATCTGATTCTTGTTGATTAGTTTATCAGTTGCTGATGCTGGGTTTTAGGTTTTTTTGGCCATAAAGAATTGAAGATTTTTAAAGTATTTTGTATAAAAGAATAGAATTGAAAGAACAAGAAAACAAAACAGATTTTCTTTCTTGAGGAGAAAAATGCATGCTTGTGAAAAAGCTTTTTACTGGCTGGAATTCACTTTCATTCATGTGGCTTTCTGGCTAATGAATGAATACATTCTGTCCTTCAGTCAGCTCACTTAATGTCTGCAGACTATAGTCTATTCAGGACTGACCACAAAACAGAAAACAGTAACTGTTTACTTGCCATTTGGTACAAAGTCTTGCTGTGACTAAGCCCTGGTGACTTAGGTGATTATCTTAGCAGCTATTATTTTTTTCTTGGCATACTATTTTATTAAAATCAACCTCCCCTTTTTTTCAGCGATTACAACAATATAAAGGCAGCGTATGAGACCATGAAGAATGTAGCTTGCTTAATCAACGAGCGTAAACGCAAGTTAGAGAGTATAGACAAGATAGCACGCTGGCAAGTGTCCATTGTGGGCTGGGAGGTAAGTGCTAACCCTGCCACCACCACTTGCCTATGCCCTTTCCCTCTGTCTTATCATTCTGATAGCATACTTTATATTCTGCCATTTATTGTTAACATGGGGTATTCTTAAGCTATAAATATTTTAGCAGCTTTTTATTGAGTTGTAGAGTCATTTGCTTTATTTGCATTAATTTTGTCCCCCTGCTCATCTTAGTCACTGACTCAATGAAAACCACATCCTAAACTGGTAAGACCCGTCTTTGGAAGTGCAGAGATGTTGCTTGAGGGCAGATCAATCAGCTATCCACAGAATTGTTTTTAGACATGATTTGTCTGGCTTGTAAATTCTGAGGCTTAGATGGGCAGGAAGGAGTTTTTGATTGGCCCATCATTCCTGTAATGGAAATGGGCTTTCCCAACATAGCTTGACAGAGTCTGGGAGTCACCAATAATTTAGTCTTTTGCCTAAAGGAGGTTCTGTTAATGACATCTCTCCCAGGCAGTCAGGTTCATAAAGTGGGTGCCATCTTTGACTCTTCATTCTCCTCTTCTTCCCCAAAATCAAGTCAGTTGCCAGGGTACCTCCAGAGCATCACTTTCATTCAGGTCCCATTGCCATCACTCTGTTTCAGCACCCCTATTTTTTAGCTGGATTATGGCATGGTTGCCCCCACACTATTCTATCTTACCCCATTTCTACCATTTTCTTTCCATTACTTCAGTGGATCTCTTATCTCATCACTTTGACAAAGATGGCAACCTCTCTATGGCTGGTCAGCTTCTGCAACTCTTAGCCATGTTTTTAAATCCCCCACAGGTGGTCATCTCTAAACATTAGTTCCTTTCTCTAGGTCTTTGGACATTATATGAATATCAGTGGAAAACTCAGTAAATCAATTGGTTATCCCCCAATTTCATTGTAGTACCAACCCATTTTTCCCCCAATCAAACATCTCATATAGCCTGCCTTATGTCCTTTCTCCTGAGTAGTTCTATCTACCTCTCCATTGTCTTTTGGATGACTTTCAATTTTAACCCCTTGCAGACTGAGGTATACAATGACTTATAGCCATATAGCATCACCAGAAGAACATTGCTCTAAAAGATGGACTTTTTTTTGTCAAGGAGATGCTTGCCAGAATAGTCTTCCTAATGCGCCCTTCCAACCATGTCACTCCTTTGTTTAAAAGTTTTCTGTTCTCCATTACCTACTAAATAAAGTCCAAATTCCACCAGATTAGAAGTCAACATTTTTTTACAATCTAACCTCAACCTTTCTTCCAAGTCTTATCTCCTCCTCACTCTATTCCCCACCCAAAATGGATTTCTCACTGTTCTCTAAATATGCCACAAGTCTCCCCATATTTACTCATATTGACTGAATGGCATCACCACCTAGTCTCCACCTACTTGTCCTTTAAGTCCAACTTGAAATGACATGTTTTTCATGAAGTTTTTTCCATATTCCCTATCATTTGATCTCTTCTCCTCTGTAGCTCCTAGCACATTGTACTCCTTATATTGTACTTTGCACTATCATTATTTGCATGCCTCTATTATTCTCCCTCCTATATATTGTGCACTCTTCAACAACAAGTGTTCTATTTATGGGATTCCTCAAAACAAGAATATTGTCTTAAATAGACAAGCAACACAATGAATATTGAATTGGTGGTGAAAGTTTCAAATTGTTCAAATTTAGAGTCATGGAACTGAAAGGGACTTTACTAATTCTCTACATGACACCTTACTCTCCCAATACCATGATCAGTATTCAGATGAAGAATCTGAGAGAAAATCAGAATCATAAAATCTCAGATTTGGATGGACCTCCAAAGTCATCCAATAACAACAACAATAATCACAAAAGTTGCATTTATAATAGCATTTTAAGATTTACCAAGAGGTTTTAGTTCCTTCCAAATAAGAGAGGGCAGAGGTCAATGAATTGGACATGCAACTTAAAAAACTAGAAAGAAAACAAATTTAAAATGTCTAGATAAAAATTAAATTGGAAATTATAAAAATTGAAGGAGAAATTAATAAAATTGAAAACTATTGAACTAATAAATAAGACTAAGAGCTGATACTTTGAAAAAACAAATAAAATAGGTAAAGCACTGGTTAATCTAATAAAAACAAAGAAAGAAAAAATCAAATTAACAATTTCAAAGATGAAAAGGGTGACCTCACCTCAAATGAAGAGGAAATTAAGATAATTATTAAGAACTATTTTGCCCAATTATATGGCAACAAATATGACAATCTAGGGGAAATGGGTGAATATTTACAAAAATATAAATTGCCTAGATTAACAAAAGAGGAAATAGAATACTTAAACAATCTCATCTTAGAAAAAAAGAAATTGAACAAGCCATCAAGGAACTCCCCAAGAAAAAATCCCCAGGGCCAGATGAATTCACAAGTGAATTCTATCAAAAATTTAAAGAACAACTAAGGCTAATACTATAAAAACTATTTGACAAAATAAGCAAAGAAGGAGTTTTACCAAATTCCTTTTATGGCACAAATATGGTACTGATTCCCAAGCCAGGCAGACCAAAAATAGAGAAAGAAAACTATAGACCAATCTCTTTAGTGAACATAGATACAAAAATCTTAAATAGTGTAAGGGTTAAAATTAAAGGTTGTACTAAATATAAAAAAATGTGGTCACCAAAAATATATTACTCAAGTCTGGATGACATTTTATGGTAGTTTATTTACAAAAGGAAAAAGAGTAAATGCAAGGAAATCAGGCAGAGAGTAGATAATCAATCTGGCCTGGTCCAAACCAAACACGGCTTCAGAGACCCCATCAAAAGGGGGCCCAAAGGTAAATTAAACAAGAATTTTAGCTACAAGGCCTCCTCCAAGACGAGAGGCCTCTCTGGAGGCTAGTACCTCCAGAAAAGCCAGGAAAGGAAGTCAGCCTTTTTCACTCACCCATGTGGTAATTCTAAGGGAAAATCTAAGAGCAGTCTGAGGTCCCCAGCCAGAACTCCTCCAGAGTCAAGTTCAAAGGCAAAAAAGATTGTCATGGGAAGTTTTTGCCACTTTTAAAAACCCTTCCTTTTGTCACTTCCTGTGCCTTCCTTCCACTTTACATGGACCAAATGCAGCCATAGCTTTGCTTAGGACGTCCCAGGGGGCAGTTAGTCATTTCTGATTCATCACCCACTATTGCATACGTGGGTCACAGACCTCCCCATACTTAAAGATAAGTGGGATATATACCCTTCTGGTGATTAAATCTAAAAATGGGCAAGGGAGAGTTAATCACATCTTCACAATAGAATACTAGCAAAAAGACTCCAGCAAGTTATCACAAGGATTATTTACTATGATCAGGTGGGATTTATACCGGGAATGTAAGGATGACTTAATATTAGGAAAACCATCTATATAATTGACCATATCAAAAACCAAACCAACAGAAATCACATGATTATTTTAATAGATGCAGAAAAAGCCTTTGACAAAATAGAATACTCATTCCTATTGAAAGCACTAAAAAGTATAGGAAAAGATGGGCCTTTCCTAAAAATAATAAACAGTATATATTTAAAACCATCAGCAAGTATCCGTAATGGGGACAAGTTAAAAGCCTTCCCAATGAGATCAGGAGTGAAGCAAGGATGCCCATTATCACCTTTATTATTAAATATTATACTAGAAACACTAATGGTATCAATTAGAGAAGAAAAAGAAATTGAAGGGATTTAAGTAGTCAATGAGGAGTCTATCACTGTTTGCAAATGATATGATGGTCTGCTTAAAGAATCCTAGAGAATCAACTAAAAAGCTAATAGAAATAATTAACAATTTTAGGAAAATTATAGGATACAAAATAAACCCACATAAATCATCAGCATTTCTGTATATTTCCAACACAACTCAACAGCAAGAGTTAGAAAGAGAAATTCCATTTAAAATCATCCTAGACCAGTGATGGGCAAACTACAGCCCATGGGCCAGATGCGGCCCCCTGAAATGTTCTATCCCACAGCATGACACTATTCAAATCTGATGAATACAATGAGTAGTATACAATACAGTGAAACTTTGAAAGAGTTGCCTTAGAAACAGACTGACAGATGAGCATTTCCTTTCCTTTGGCCCCCTCTTTAAAAAGTTTGCCCATCACAGCCATAGACAATATAAAATATTTGGGAATCTATCTGCCAAGACAAACACAGAAATTATACAAACACAACTACAAAACACTTTCCACACAATTAAAACTAGATCTAAATAATTGTAAAAATATTAATTGCTCACAGGTAGGATGAGCTAATATAATAAAAATGACAATCCTACTCAAATTAATTTACTTTTTCAGTAAATTAGTACCTATTACACTACCAAGAAACTTTTTTTATGAATTAGGAAAAACTATAACAAAGTTCATTTGGAAGAACAAAAGATGAAGAATATCAAAGGAACTAATGGAAAAAAAAAGTGAAGGATGAGGGCCTAGCAGCACCAAATCTTAAACTTTACTATAAAGCAGTGATCATCAAAACAATATGGTACTGGCTAAGAGACAGAAGGAAGAATCAATGGAATAGATTTAGGGTAAAGGACCTCAGCAAGCTAGTGTACAATAAACCCAAAGATCTCAGCTTTTGGGACAAGAACCCACTATTTGACAAAAACTCCTGGGGAAATTGGAAAACAGTATGGGAGAGATCAGCTTCAGATCAACATCTCACTCCCTTTACAAAGATAAATTTGGAATGGGTAAGTGACTTAAATATTGTTATATTCAAAACCTGAGAAATGTCGGTCTCACCTTGATTAACAAGGGAGACAGTTGGAGAGATGGGAATGTTCCCAGGTGCCATGAGCCAGGGGCAAAAGTTGGTTGGCCTGGGAGTATAAATACCCCTAACAGCCTTCCCTGGTTATTCTCTTTTATCAAAACCTATTAAGTTTATAACAATATAAAGAAGGAAATTATAAGTAAATTAGGTGAACATAGAATAGTATACCTGTCAGATCAGAAAGGAAAGAATTTAAGACCAAGCAAGTGATAGAGTATTACAAAATGTTAAATAAATAATTTTATTACATTAAATTAAAAAGGTTTTGTACAAACAAAACCAATGAAACCAAAATTGGAAGGGAAGTAACAAATTGGGAGAAAATCTTTATAACCAAAACCTCTGACAAAGGTGTAATTTCTCAAATTCATAAAGAGCTAAATCAATTCTACAAAAAATCAAGCCATTCCCCAATTGATAAATGGGCAAGGGACATGAATAGGTAGATTTCACATGAAGAAATCAAAACTACCAATAAGCACATGAAAAAAGTGTTCTAAATCTCTTATAATTAGAGAAATGCAAATCACAACAACTTTGAGGTACCACCTCACACCGAGCAGATTGGCTAATATGACAGAAAAGGAAAGTAATAAATGTTGGAGGGGATATAGAAAAATTGGGACACTAATGCATTGCTGGTGGAGTTGTGAATTGATCTAACCATTCTGGAAGGCAATTTGGAACTATGCCCAAAGGGCTTTAAAAGACTGCCTGCCCTTTGATCCAGTCATACCACTACTAGGGAAATTACATGTACAAAAATATTCATAGCCATGCTCTTTGTGGTAGCAAAAAATTGGAGAATGAGGGGATGTCCTTCAATTGAGGAATGGCTAAACAAATTGTGGTATCTGATGGTGATGGAACACTATTGTGCTGAAAGGAATGATGAACTGGAGGAATTCCATGTGAACTGGAAAGACCTCCAGAAATTGATACAGAGCAAAAGGAGCAGAACCAGGAGAACATTGTACACAGAGACTGATACACTGTGGCACAGTCGAATGTAATGGACTTCTCTACTTGCAGCAATGCAATGATCCAGGACAATTTTGAGGAACTTATGAGAAAGAATTTTATCACATCCAGAGAAAGAACTGTGGGAGTAGAAATGCAGAAGAAAAACATGATTGATCACATGGTTCAATGGGGATATGATTGGGGATGTTGACTTTAAATGATCTCTCTATTGCAAATATTAATAATACAGAAATAAGTTTTGATAAATGATACATGTAAAACGCAGTGGAATTTCTCGTCTGGGAGGGGGAAAAAGGAAGGGGAGGGAAAGGACATGAATCATGTAACCATGAGTAAGAATCCTAAATTAATTAAATAAAAACTAAAATAAAATTTGCGTTAAATCAGAATGAAATCCAAAACAGCATTTTCTGCCAGTACTAAATTGTGCTAGACATTTGTTTACCCAATGATACTTTATTCATTTGGCTACAGCATTTTATGAAGACTAGAGGAGTTACATTCTGTCCTGAGAGAAGGAGAATATGTAACATAGGTGAAATCTTTTGAATCTGACACCGATTGATACATTGTTAGCTCTTTATTGTTAGATTCATTAACGACTTTTATTATGGCCATTGTTCTTAAAACCGGGCTTTTTTCTCCTCCTAATTTATGCCCCTGTGGTTTACCCTGGCTTAGAAAGTAAAGGTTTTCTTTTCATTTTTTAAATAAATTTTATAGGTATTTTTTGTTTTTATATTGCCTCATTTTCCCTCTATACCCTTACCTCTCCCTTCTCTCAGAGAACTGTTCTATAGAAAACCTAGGTTTTCTAAAACCATGGTACTCTTGCCTCAGGGAGTTCACAATGATCCTGCTAGGTGTGGGAATACTACTATGTAATTCCTGCTATTGATGCTGGAGGACTGCTGAAAATGGGCTAAAACCACTCAAGCATCTACACTGAGCCTGACAATAATTTGAATGAGCCTTTGGGAATAGATTTTGGTTAGATAAATTCTTGTGTGAGATAAAAAATGGGATAAGAAAGAAGGAAAGAAAGAAAGAAAGAAAGAAAGAAAGAAAGAAAGAAAGAAAGAAAGGCACACAGATAGGCAGACTTAGGGCTACACAAAGACAAACAGATGAAAAGATAATGGCCTCCAGGCTCCCCTAATGTTCTTGAGAATTTGTATAGGCCATCAACCACTGCTAATCTTTTTTTTTTTAATTAAACTCTTACCTTCTACCTTAGAATCAATACTGTGAATTGTTTTAAGGCTGAAGAGCAGTAAGGGCTAGGCAGTGGGGGTTAAATAACTTGCTCAGGGTCATACAGCTAGGAAATATCTGAGGCCAGATTCCCTGCTAATCTTTTTTTTTTCCCTGCTAATCTTAATGCCATACAATAATTTTGTTCTATCTTTATCTAGAGAATTGATGTCTTTATGGATAATTCCTCCAAATAATCTAGGATCCCTGGTCATATTTCATCATTCCATTAAAAAATAATAAAACACCTAAAGAAATTTCATATTTGAACAAATAAGACAGAGAAAGCTCAATCCTGTCCCATAAGGATTTAACTTCCTGAGAATTGGGGTGTCTAGTACTAAATCCTTCATGCAGGATGGTTTGTCTATTAAAGATCCTATGACAATAGATCTGCCTATTTTTTCTATATAAATACATCTCAGGAGGAAAAAATTATTTAGAATAGGGAGGGAAAAGCTTTAAACTTTTTGCCTTCATTCTAGGGGCTCAATATTTTAGACCGAAGTTCAGAACTGATCCATTCAGGAGAATTGACCAAAATCACAAAACAAGGAAAGAGCCAGCAGAGGACTTTCTTCCTCTTTGACCACCAACTTGTGTTCTGCAAGAAGGACCTACTAAGACGAGACATGTTATACTACAAAGGCCGAATTGACATGGATGAGATGGAGCTGATGGACATAGAGGATGGGAGGGACAAGGACTATAATATCAATGTAAAGAATGCCTTCAAAATCATCAATAAATCAACAGAAGAGGTGTACTTATTTTGTGCCAAAAAGCAAGAGGATAAAGGCAGGTGGCTACAAGCCTGTGCTGATGAAAGGAGGCGAGTACAGGAAGACAAAGAAATGGGTGAGTAGCAGAATGCTAAGGAGTCCCTTTGGAGTTTTCATTTTTATTTTTGTTTCCTTTTGCATGTTTTTTTTTATTTTTTATGCTAAACTTAAAAACCCCAATAAAATGAGCATTTCCCCATACAAAGTAGAATAGAAAAAAGAGGATTATACATGAAACCATGAATCGATTATGTACAGCATGTTTTTCCTCAAAGGTATATAATATATTCAATACATAACTGTCAAAGATGTCTTACCTATTTCTGGTCTGCCTGCTATGCTGTGCTTATTTTTTAAATACTTCAATGATCCTCTTTTATTTCTTTGTCTTTTTTTTTTAAACCCTTAACTTCTGTGTATTGGCTCATAGGTGGAAGAGTGGTAAGGGTGGGCAATGGGGGTCAAGTGACCTGCCCAGGGTCACACAGCTGGGAAGTGTCTGAGGTGTCTTTATTTTTTTTTGACAACAGTCACCAATCCCCCTCTTTTTAACTCTCCCCACAGTTAAATAAAACAAAACAAAACAAATCCCTTATCACAAATTTGCATAATCAGACAAAATAAATTCTCACAAAAATGTATGCTTCGTTCTGCATTTTGAGCCCCATCACTTGAATGGAGTAGCATGTTTTATTGTTAGTCCTCTGGAATTGTGGTTGGTTATTGCAGAGAGCAGAATTCTTTAGTTCTTCAAAAGTGTTTCTATTTATATATTTTTTGTTATTTTTTTAAATTATTGTCTAAGTTCTGCTCACTTCACTCTGTATCAGTTCATAAAAGTTTTCCTACTATAAGATTTTTTAAAAAACTTTTCTATTTCCCTCTTTTAACTCTATTTTCCTATCCCATGTATTCCACACCTACAAACCCCATACAATTTCATAATTGAAAAACCTCTGCTGAAAGAGAGCATAACAGAGTAAGTAAAGAAACAAGCCTTAGATGGAATCAAAAAGACCTAAACAAGTATTATTCTTGATGAAGATATATAGGTTTTCTGACTTGAACTAGTCATTTAACCCTCTGGTCTTCCCTCCATCCCTAAAGTTCTCAAATACCATGTAGAAAAGTATTTGTCAATCTGCTATGGTTGAGGGAATTTCTATCAACTGATTAATTAACATTAAGCCCCTACTATTTGCTAGGCACTGTACAAAGCACTGAGGATAAAAGGGACACAAAATAGTCCCTCCCTCAAGAAGCTTAAAGTCTAATGGAAGAAGCAACATACACACAAATACATACAAAACAAACTATATATTAGATAAATAGGAAATAATTAACTGAAATAATTAGTAGATTTAAAGAGGGAGCCTCCAGCAGGTGAGATTTTAGTTGGATTTCCTTAATGGAAGTTTCTCATACCAGTGAAGCCACAAGTTTGAACCCAAAAAATCCCAAAGTTTACTATCTTGGAAAGAACAGTTCTAACACTGCTTCACTGCGTGACCCTGGGCAAATCACTTAAACATTCTGAGTACCTATTCCCTTATCTGTAAAATAGGACCTCTCTTCTCCAAGTGTAGCTGGAAAGAAAGTGCTTTATAAACCATTAAGTACTAGGGAAATGTGAGCTATCATTACTGTAATTCCAAAGGAGACAAATTGTGATCATGGTCCATACTGGCTTATCTTAGATGATTTCCCTTTAAATGATATTTTCACAAAGCTCTTTAAAGTTTTGTTTGTTGCACAGGCAGTTTTAGACTAGATAAAACTACCTATGCATTATCCCATCTTTTTCATTCATGAAGATTAGGCCCCATGCATTATATATTATGCTTAATGTAAATGTATCTTCCTTTACTGATCCCCAGTTACTTTTCAGTTTATCATCACTATTTGTCTTTCCTTAGGCTTCTAATTTTCCCAGTGTCTGCTGACTGTAAAGTGGCTGGATTTTTAAGTCTGAAGCTACTGTGCCAAAATGTTGTTGTTTTTTTTTTTTTGGCAATGTCCCATAGCCTCTAAGAGCTGGATTTGATGTAGTCCAAGCTCCCTTAAAAATTAAAGCATAAGGGGGCAGCTGGGTAGCTCAGTGGATTGAGAGCCAGGCCTAGAGACGGGAGGTCCTAGGTTCAAATCCGGCCTCAGACACTTCCCAGCTGTGTGACCCTGGGCAAGTCACTTGACCCCCATTGCCTACCCTTACCACTCTTCCACCTATAAGTCAATACACAGAAGTTAAGGGTTTAAAATAAAAAAAAAAAATAAAGCATAAGTCCTCAAGTAGAAACCAAGACACCACCACCCTTAATCCCCGCAATACAGAACAAGTCTAATCATTCTAGGTTACTCCAACAGTTTGCTAGTAGGGGCTTTCCTCATTGAGGGGTAGTAATATTTTTTAAGCTTCCGTGTGCCGGGCACTGGGCTAGACTCTGGGGATAACCAGACAAAATTGAAACATAGTGCCAACAAAAAGATTATAATCTAATGAGGAGAGACAGCACAAACCCACTTAGGAATAATAAATCAGGGAGGAAATAAAAGAAACAAGAGAGCTCCTGAAGAAATGCTCCTGGAATATATGAGGAAATGGAAATCACTAATTCATGGGGTGAACAGGAAAGGCTTAATGGAAGAAGAGGCAACACTTGAGTGCAGTGTTGAAGGAAAAGAGATTCTGATAGAACAAGGTGAAGTTCTTTTCATAAATGTCAGTGGGTAGTGGGTAGGTGGGTGGATAGATAGATAGATAGATAGATAGATAGATAGATAGATAGATAGATAGATAGATAGATAGATAGTGTTATAGGGAACTTAGGAAAGGAGGTAATATGGGATGAGGTGCAGGATATAATATGAGGCTGAAGCTAGGGGTAATAACTGGTAGGATCAGGGAATAAGACAACGCAAGGGACCCAAGGCTGGAGGTAATCAAGGGAACAGACTAGGTAGTAGGGAAGTTAAGGCAATATAGTGGATGAGGAAGGTTCAATGATGAAGGATGGTAGTTGAGGTGGTAGGAGAAATAAGGGAATGTCTGAGTTCAGGGAGTATAACACTGAGGTAACAAGGATTGCCAGGGAGAGGATGAACTAATCTAAACAGGCAAACAGCAGCAGAGAATACAGACTGGGACTTAGGCTAAAGACACAATACTGAAGGGAAATAGACTGATCCCTTCAAGGAAAAGACACTATACAGCCAAGTTAGAGTCAGCCAAGACAGATTGAAATTGACTACAGGCTTTAGTTAGTATCACAGGAAGGGGCTGAGTTTGAAGTTACACTTCCTTCAAAATGGATTCCCCGGCTTCCCTCAAACCCAGAGTATGTTGATTCTATCCCTCTTCTTTCTTACTAATTAACTAATGAAGTAACCAAAAAGTCTGTTTTAAACACAAAGGGGCTTATTGTCTTCTCAGGATAGATTGTCAGGGTAAAAGGATCAAGGAAGCCCTAGCAGCTGCTTAGAGAAACTTCAGGTGGGGGAAGGGAAGCAGGAATGGGAGACTGAGAAAGGATCTGCCTTTACTCAGCTCTCAAGGTGATTTGAAATCAAAAGGTATTAGGATGATGGATACAAAACCTCCCTAGGTAAATTACTGCAAGGGTAGGGCTAAACTCTCATAGATTTGAACTAACTCTCTGATTCACTCTCCTTATTCACTCTTCTCAGACATTTAGGTAAGGGAAATGAAGGTAGAAAATGAGGTAGAGTAGGGAGATTCAGAGGTTTTATCTAAATTAACAAATCTCAAAAAAACTGCAAAACTAGGCTAAGGTTTCAATCTCCAGAAGGAGCTCGACTGGCCCCTGGTTCCCTCCACAAGTTCCCAGGTCCAACTGAACTCTTCCAAGATTCTAAAACCTCTTAACTGACATAAGCACTCAGCAAAAGCCTGCAAACTGTTAAGCCCTCCTCTCTGTAGGTGGGTGGATAGAGATAGATAGATAGATGGATGGATAGATAGATAGATAGATAGATAGATAGATAGATAGATAGATAGATAGATAGATAGACAGACAGATGAAAAAAATGAAACAACCCTTGCATAGAAGCAGTCAACTTTGTACATATGTGTTATCAACTTTCTCTTTTTCTCTCTCTTTCTCGGTTTGTCTCTCTTTCTCCCCCCCCCCCCTTCCAATGTAGGAATGGAAATATCAGAATCTCAAAAGAAACTTGCTATGTTAAATGCTCAAAAACCAGGCCATGGAAAGTCAAAAGGTAAGTTATCATAAACAAATTTCAGATTCTAAAATGTTACATTTTAAAACTATGTCATTTATGTGTATATGTAGTCAGCTCTTACCTATTCGTGTAAATGGAAGATAGTAATGGAGATAAAAAATGTAAAATGAAATGTAATCATCTAAAATAATAGATGATTTTTAAATCATCTAGATTTGCTTTTGAATATACTTCTCTTCTTGGAATTTACAAATCCCTAGAGAGTAGTAAGGTCATACTTGGCAAACCCACTCAACAACTTCCCAGCTTCCTCCTTCTGTTATTATCACTCTCCTTCTAGCTCAGATTGAAACAAGGGCTCTTAGTGATACTAGGACACTAGGTGAACTGCTATCTCACTGACATGTTTTCTGCAGTTAAGAAGAAATCTCAAAAGTTCTCTCTTCCTATGGTTTATAGGCTACATTCTGATTCATCCAACAAATAACAGTCTAAAGGGATTAAGTCAAGTCTCAAGGAATAAATTAAAGAGGTGTTAATGTCTTCACACTCTTACCTTCTTCGAAAACATAATACAAAGTCTTAAAGTATGTATAATCCATATAATACCCCATAATAAAGAATGTATAATATTCCCATTAAAAGTTCATAGAGGCAGTGAAATGGCAACAGAAAGTAGGGGAGATGAAACAAATATTTATTAAATGCCTACTATGTGCCAGGCATTGGGCTAGGCATTGCAAATATCTCATTTGATCTCCACAATAACTCTGGGAGATAGATACTAGGAAAGAGTATTGACCTTAAGCAAATCATGTAATCACTCTGAGCCTAAAATTCCTTATTTTTAGAATAACATGTATACTACCAATGTGGAAAGTTCTTTATAAATATTAAAGTGCTATAAGAATGAGATAATTTCTTGATCATAATAATAATAATAGAAATATGAGAAGAAGTAATAACTTCTCAATGGGTAGTGAAGAGGGGGCCAATGAATACTATACATTTGTAGTATCACTTGTTTTGGGTCTTGAAAGAAACTTCAATAGATGAAGTTGGAAGTGAACCACTTTGGGCGGGGGTATAACCAAAGAATAGTGTAACTTAATCTTGGACAGGTAAGTTGGTTTCTTATTCTAAATTTTTACTTTATTCGATAAGGCTAAATAGTAAAGGAATTTTAAAAGACTTTTACTTTTGTCCTAGAATCAATATTATGTGTTGATTCTAAGGCAGAGAGCAAGAGGAGATAGGCAATGGGGGTTAGCTGACTTGGCTAAAGTCACACATCTAGGAAGTATCTGAAGCCAGATTTGAACCCAGGACCTCTCATCTCTAAGTCTGGCCCTCTATCCACTGAACCACCTAGCTGTCCCCCAAGGAATTTTTACTGTATTTGGCAGAGCCACTACTGGTAAGTAGGTGGCACAGTGGATAGAATGTGGGGCTAGAATCAAGAGGACCTGAGTTCAAATCTAGCTTCAGACACTTAGTAGCTATGTGACCCTGGCCAAGTCACATTAACCTGTTTGCCTCAAATCCTCATCTATAACAAAACAAAACAAAACAAAAAAACTGAAGAAGGAAATGACAAACCATGTTTGCCAAGAAAAACCCAAATGGAATTAGGAAGAGTCAGACAAAACAGAAGTGACTGAACAATAATAAAAAGAGCCACTATTTTTCAAGCAGCAGATAACATGATTAAAGAAATCTATTAGGAGATTAAGTAGCTAGTGATTGAAGAATGGGACAGAAGAGAGAGTGGAAAAGAGGCAAGAAAACAGGTCTAAAAGATATTACAAGATAGCATAGCTCAGAACTGATAGAGGCATTAACTAGTATGTTGGAAGAGTAAGAAGAAAGTCAGAGTGAGGAATGTTTGAGATGTTTTAGAGGTATTATAATAGAATAAACTTGACCACTGGTCGGATATAAATTAAGTAGGGGGGAAAGTCAGTTAACTCAGGTTACAAACCTAAGTAGTCAAGAAGACGATTGTGTCATTAGAAGGAGCGACATTAATGGGAAGAACGGGTTCATAGATGGAAATGATGAACTCAGTTTTGGCCATATTAAATCTGAAGTGTCAATAGGTCATCTAGTTGGAGGAATCTGGAAGATAATTGGAAACAGGGGGCTGACTTTCTAGGTGAGAGAATGAAGTTGGAGGTATAGTTTATGAATTATCTACGCAGATGTCATCATTGAAGCCTTGGAGGTCAATGAGATTTTGGTCTTTTTTCTTTTGGTTCATGAAGGATGCTTAAATTAACTTCTTCATATTTTCCTGCTTTAGGTTATAATGGGTGTTCCCTGCCTCCCCCCCATCAAAGTTTGCATCCTATTCATCAACGCCACATCACAGTGCCTACCAGCATTCCTCAACAACAAGTTTTTGCCCTGGCAGAACCTAAGAGAAAGCCGTCTCTTTTTTGGCACACCTTCAATAAACTCACACCATTCAAGAAATGAAAAAAAAAATTATCTCCCTGCTGGCAGGGGCTCTGTGTGGAAAAGAGACATGCTCTTTTATTTCCTCTATTTGAAACCTCAAGGAAAGTATCTTGGACCCAGAACTGGAGTTCATCTTTGTTGGGGATCAGTGAAGGAGAGAACAAGATTCAGCTCCCCTTATTCCAGGAACCTAGCTGCCTTCTTGAAGGGTAGAAGAAGGTTATGAATCACAGTCATAAGACAGCCCAGTACAATGGCTCCAGTGCTTTGCATACTAGCCTTTTAATAATGGCTTGTTGAATTGAAAACCTCCATATTCTTTCTGTTCTGAATTGGCCAGAGATGTGGAGATCAGTGGCATGTTCTAAAGCAAATGTTGATTCTACTGAAAAGGCATTGCTAATGACGAGCATGTTGGTGACCAGGGAAGTTGTTGCCGTGTCAAAGATGAAGGTCCAAGGGCTTGTTTTTTCATCTTGTCCCAAGGTATGACTAGCTTTAAAGGACCACTGTTACATTCCCAATACCATTTTTGGTTTTGAGAGAAATCATCTGTATAACTGAAACATTTCTTCTTCTTGTCATGTGTTCAATGGGATCTAAGGGATCCACCTGCTATGCATCAAGGCATCTTTTAAAGTCATCTCACCCATTCACAGCTGCAGAAGACATTCAAGGCCCTTCCTGTTTATTTCTGTACTTTTAAAATTTCCCAAATAGTAGTGGGAAATGGTGGACAGCATCATCATTCTCTTGCAGGCTAAGAGAAAAAAAAAGGCTACTGATGAATCAAATGGCAACAGTAACTTGAACCATGGTGATCCACGTATTTAGAAGTGGCCTGCTGCTTTCAAGGAAGGAAGTAAAATGACCCAGGTCCAATTTGGTTCATTTTCCCTCAAATTAGTCACTCTCCTGCATGTAAATTCCATAATTTAGCATGCAGACATCAATTCTTACTCATAACTCAACCTCTGAGATTCCTCTGCCAGTCACATATGCTTGTTTTCATTATAAAAATATAAGTATTTCCATTTTTATGATGATATTGTGAATGTGTAAAATATGCTGTTTCAGGAACTCTAGAAGAGCATTCATGTACTTTTTCCAGTGTTTTTTTCCTTCCATGCATTCCCACAAAATAAATTCCAAAATTACACCCATTCAGCTAGAAAGGTATGAAATGACCTAGGAAAGCATTCCTTTATGCTTTTGAAATAGGTTTTGATCTTGTGACTCAACATTCCTTCGTGAAAGTGACAACAAATTTCTGAATATTAACTCTTACAGAAGACCTTGACAAAATATAAAACATGGATAATGGCCAGTTTTGTAGATTTTTTTCCTTTCCCTTTTTTTCCAACTAATGACACAGTGCCAGTATCTGTGGATAACCATATGAATTTTAATAAAACAATGATTTTTTAAAATCTCTTATGAGAGACTCTTCAAGAGTTTCAAGATGCTTGTCACTTTTATTTTCTTAACACACTGAAGGAGAGAACTTTATGTTATATAATGAATGCCTTTGTTTTCTGAAAGTGTATTTATGTTAACATGCATTTGTCAGATTGATAACAATTTCTAATGGGCATACTCTGAGAATAAAAGCAGGTTGATTCGTCCAAAATCTGTTAGGACAAACAATGGGTCTAGGTCTTCCAGAATATAACTCTCTAGCCTCTTCCTCTCTAAGTCTGGGATTTCCTGAAGGCTAACTGTTGGGAAAGAGCAAACACAAGAAGATTGGAAATAAAGGCACTTCAGTTTTAATTGTGTTTGTATAATTGGCCTTTTTACTAACAGACCTTTTTTTAAAAAGAATGATGAATTTTGAAAACTTAATATTCCTTTGATGTACCCATTAGCAATAATTATAGTGATATGTCTATGTTAAGTGGAGTGTATATTAATCAGCAATTTTTAACAGCTTTTCCATGTTATGTGACAGAATTGCCTTAGGGCAATAAATGGAATTACTTGATGGTGTTACATTTGTAAACGAAAACTCAATTTAAAAAAATTTAAAGAGCTTCATTTTTTAATATCAAAAATTTACTGAAGCAATATGTTTTTTTTCTGCAAAGCTTTAAATGCTTCTGTAAGAATTACCCTGCTGAATCCAAAACACTGACTTTCAGCTCATCTACCTCCACAGTCTTCCAAATAGAAAAGAATTAATTTGGAGAAATAGGCTGATTGAGTTTAGTTTCAGTTCAAATACAGATCTGCTGCCATCTGGTGAAGTCACTGTGCCAACTTCGATTCATCCCAATGAATCTGAACAGGGTACGAATCACTTATCTACATGTTTTCCCTGGGTGAATACTATTGAGATGTTTAAAAAATCCTGAAGATTGGTATCTCAAAGAAGAATAAGATGATGGTTGGCACATTAAGTCTGGGTTTATATGTCTTGGATTTTGGATAATATATGTTTTGAGTTCTAAAATATTTGAAAGGGTCATGTCCTTTTGCATTTGCTAAATTCTCTTCTCCAGATAAAGTCACATTTAACTAAGAAAGCAGAAAAGAAAGAAAGCAAAGGTCTCACTACACAGATTATGTACATGAGTTTCTCCAAAAAAAATTTTTAGAACTCAGAAGAGAGTTTCATGGGTAACTTCTCTTTATTCCCTGTATAGTGTAGTAAGTGTTAAAGCACATTGAAATACGTTGATGTGTCTCATCTTATATTGTTCATGAGAAGTAGCATAATGTAGTGAGTAGAGAGCTAGCCTCCAACCCAGGAATGCCTGGGTTCAAATCCTGGCTCCATGTATTAGCTACATGATGCTAGACAAGTGATTTAACTTCTTAGTACTCTTGTAGAGAAGATGCTGACCTGAATTGGTCAAAGATATTTCCTCACTTGGAAGCTCCCTAGACTGATGAAATCATTGCTATAGACCATATTGTTGTTCATGTATTTTCAGAACTCAGTAGCTAGAAAATTAGGCAGGTCCTTTGAAATGACAACTTTTGACAGAAATAAAGGCTTGAAATAGAATTTTAGAGTCTGAACAAACCTTTGAAGTCACTCCCACTTCATTTTATGGATGAGGAATTTGAGGCCTGGAGGGGTTAAATGATTTGCTGGAATAAGTAGTAGAACCTAAGTCAAGAACCCAGAGCTTTTAGCTTCTGCCATTATTATTGCTCATATGATAAGGGACAAGTCATTTAACCTCTCTGGAGTCCATTTATATTAAAAATATCCAATCACCTTGCAGAAGAATACAAGCCAATGCTCAGATATTGACTGTGACTTCCAAGTTTTCTAATGAGGAAAAAAAGGGTTCTTGGTATGTGAACTGTGAACAAAAAAAGAGAGCAAATACTCACAATTTGTCAAAAATATATATGGAGTTTTAATAATACAGCTTTAGATTTCAGTAGATTTGATTTTTTTTCCCTTCTCAACTTGGTAGCTAAAGCATTTCACCATCACATGATGATGACATTGCTGAGTGTTGACATGCCCTGTTAATACATAGTCCAGGCAAAGACAGGTTCCTTGTCTATTAAGCAAATATGAACCTCATGTTGACTTAAAAGAACAATGCTCTTTCATATATGAAGAACAATTCCCCTTGAGCAAATTTTTCTTATAATGGATCATTAAGAAAACTATTGCTACATTATATTCAAAATTTTGGATATATTGCACATTACTATAAATTCTATGTTTTCTGGTACTTTTCCGAGTGGATAACTCTTCGTCAACCTTTATGAAGTCTGTCACTCCTCCCCCAATGTTAATTAACATGCTCTGATTAGAGCAGTAATTGCCTGAGGTTTAGGAAAGAATTATTAAAGATGTATGGTTGGTGGTTTGTGGGTTTTAGGTAGAGGGGGAAATAGTTCTCTGCCTCACAGGACTTTTGTTACAATCATGGTTTCCCTGATAGGATAAAAGGCAAGTAGTAGTATACTGGAATAGCTGGAGAAACATACCTTAACATCCAGCCTATCAAAATGTTTGATTAGACAACCCTTAATTTCTGAACTTGTCAGGTGAAAAACTTTTTATTATGAGATTATTTCACAAATAGCTTTTCATTTCCTTGGCTATTGATTTTTTTCACCAATAGATAATGAAGGAAGGAGCTCAGGATAAAACTGAAAATAGACTATAATTAATCTTTGCAAAATACCATTGTTTTAAGTTTTAATGCCAAGTTCCTTAAGTATAACACATACTCGTCAGTATCATCTTTGGCCCTTTTGCAGGTATTGGCATTTGTAGTGAGGAAATGCCTTCTAAGTGATTCTGTAATTTAGCAATTATCATTGTGTAAATATTAGTACTAGCTGTATGACTTGCTTCCATAGTTTGCCAAGTTATTTTTTTATAACCTTTATCATGTAAATGTTAACTCATTATTTTACATCGAAGTGACGTTGCCCATGTAAATCAAGTGACAGCTTCAAAACAGATGAATTAGCTGTTGACAGCTAAGGTATGATGTACAGAATTGCTGAAACTTGGTTATATATTTGAACTGAAGTGGTGTATTGTAAAATTTATTTCCTCTTGATGTGGTTTTATGTAAATGATTTTATTTCTTGTAAATGATGTGTGCCTACCATTTCTTTCATTTTGCTTCTGTATGGTAAAATAAAATAATTTGTAAAGCTGGTTTCCAGCAATTTTAATAAGATATAAGTTGTGAACTCCTTGAAAAGTGTCTCCCTGACTTTCCCAGGAATTACTTCTTTTCCTTTTAGGCACTTTTTTGTTTTATATGACTTTTCTAGATGAAGCCACAGTAAAGCAAATTCTCAAGAGAGGAAGGAAGGTGAAAAATGGAACTAAAAAAACTCTGAAGAAGCTTGCTTAATGGGGAAAGAGGGAGAAGAAAAGGAAGAAAGAGGAAATGTTTCTCATCTAGTCTTTTACTTTCTATTACTATTGCTGTCACCATAATCTAATCTAAATATTCGTTGTCCATCTCCTAACCCATCTTCCTCCAATTTTTACTTTAATTAATTTTCCACACTTCTTAAGTATGCATGATGTAATAGTCCACTCAAAAAATTTCTTTGGTCTTCTATTACTTCCCAAGTAAAAGCATAAACTCCTTATCCTGGCATTCAGAGACACCCCAGTCTGACTCCAGCCTATCTTTTAGCCTTATCTATTTTTCTACTTCATGTCTTCTGCTTTAAAGCCAAAGTGGACTACTCCCTGACTCCCCCTAGTCCTCTCCTACCTCCATAGCTTTACACACACCTGAAATGAGCTCTACCCTTTTTCCACCTGTTGAAATCCCTTCAAAGTCCAATTCAGGTGGTTGTCTGTATAGCTTTTCCCCACTCTTCCCAGCTAAAAATGATCTCTCATTTCCCATAGCTCTTCTTCTTCTTCCCTTCTTGATGCCATATTCTGCCTTCTACCATAATGAATATATAAGTATCCTATTTCTTCCCATTCAATTATAAGTTTCTTAGGGTAGTGGCTAGCTGTGCCTTGTGTCTTCAGCACCTACCATAGTATCTGAAAGAAATAATATTTATTTAATTGAATAAAGAAGCCTATGTAAGCATTGGGATGAGAAAGTAGGGAATGATATAGGTGGGAGCTTATCAGTAGAAGTCCTTGAAACCAAGAATGAATAATGATGATCTATTCCAAAGGTCAGAGGAGCTATGGAAGATAGGGGTACTTTGGTTAAAGCCAAAAAAGAGTAAATGTAGTAGCCAGATTTACTTTTTTTTTTAACCCTTACCTTCCATCTTAAAATTAATACTATGTATTGGTTCTAAGGCAGAAGACCGGTAAGGGGTAGATAATGGGAGTAAAGTAACTTGCCCAGGGTCACAGATTTAAGAAGTGTTTGAGGTCAGATTTGAACCCAGGACCTTCCATCTCTGGCCTGTCTCTCAATCCATTGAGCCACCTAGCTGCCCCCTAGCTAATTTACTAATGAGAGTGAGGAATGAAAGAAGCTATTATGGTCGTAATAGCATTTACTTAGCACTTTTGCCAAAGAAATTCATTAAGATGCAGTGAAGGAGAAAAAAGAGTAGAGGAAGATATCCACTATTACTCTTAACAGTTTGTGTTTTCCCAAATGCTAGTGCTTGTCATAGGGCAGCTAAGTAGCACAGTGGTTAGATCACTAGAATCAAGAAGACTCTTCTTCATGAGTTCAACTATGGCCTCAGACACTTACTAGCTGTGTGACTCTGGGAAAGTCACTTTAACCCTTTTTGCCTCAGTTCCTTATTTATAAAATGAGCTGGAAAGGAAATGGCAAACAACTTCAGCATCTTTGCTAAGAAAACCTCAAATGGGGTGTTGACAAGTCAGACACGACTGAAAAATAACTGAACAACAAAAGCACTTGTCTAGGAAATTACTGACAGCTATATATGTAAAAGGGGCAGCTGGGTGGCTCAGTGGATTGAGAGCCAGGCCTAGAGACTGGAGGTCCTAGGTTCAAGTCCGGCCTCGGACACTTCCAGCTGTGTGACCTTGGGCAAGTCACTTGACCCTATTGCCCACCCTTACCACTCCTGGGCCAAGGACGGTCCCTAGCC